>NW_026877433.1:140000-220802 GCF_032173495.1 Musca vetustissima | reverse complement strand
AACTCCTCGGGTCTACATACTCCAGGAGTAAATATATTCGCCATAGAATATAAAATTTGTAATTTTTCACACAAAAGTCAGTGTCAATTTCACCCGCTAAATATTGACAGATCTTTATCAAAACATACATGCTTATTCTCTTGCCCGATCCCCTTCTCCATGCAAAAATTCGGTGTTTGGGCCATAATTGCGGCCTCTGGAGCGATTAGAAAAACCGAAAAAAATAATGAAAAATATTTTTAACAACAAATCGAAACCCACAGCTGTTTAACCGCCGATACTGTACTATGTGGCGTATGGAATACGTCAACACTTATACACAGTAGTGTACCAATTTTATAGGATTTCACGTATTCTCATTCCGTTGAATTTGAATTTAAAGAATATTTTTCGAATCACATTTGTGGTTCAAAATATGTATTTCATTATTGTTTTAATCCCCTATTTTATTATAACAAAGAAAATTAACTTTAATTTGTTTTAATGGCATCTGTAGGCATTTTCACATCAGAATATTAGTCTCCCACTTTGGGGCCCGAACATGACAGTGGGAATACTTTGCCAGCAACATCACGCAATCTAAATATAGGTCATACGTAGAGGGAAACATTACCCAGGTTAAGAGAAACGGGGAGGTATTACTTTAGTGGGAGCGTGTGTGTGTTCGTGTTTATGTATGTGTGTGTTAATGCATAAGCTGAGGCTAGTACAGGTCTAGTAGAAAATAAAATTCATTTTCCTATCCGTTCATTTCGCATAGAACTGAAACAACGACAAACATTCGGTGACGGCAACGGTGGAGGCAATGCAGGGAAATGTTACGTCATTATCGTACTACTACTACTACGTTTACAACAACAACATCATATAATTGCTGGCGCTAGAATGTCGGTGTTTGCTGTTGTTGTTTGAATGTTTGTTGGGTGCAAATGTTTTGAAAACAAAAACTGTTTGAAACGAAGAAGGTGGGTAGGAAGGAAGGCAGGTAAGTAGGTGGCCAATAGGCAGTATGACAGCTTTGTTGGCTTTGCTGGCAAGCAAACACTGTGCTTAGGTGGGTTTGTAATACGCCTATTGACGTATTTCATAGGTTGACGTTTTCTTTCCCTCTTCTAGCTTACAATATGCTGGATGTTGTCGTAGTCGAGTATAAACAAAAATGTGTTTGTCGTCGTTTTCGTTTGTCGTTTCGTCATTCCATTCCTTTATTGTTTATATTTTTATGTAGGCTTCATCATATGTTTGGCGTGGGCTAAAAATAATTTATTTTTTGTTAGCCAAGAAGTAGCATGTTTGCGGTGAAGAGGACGAAACAAAAGGAAACAAGAAAAGGCACTGGGGGTCAGTGGAATTGTGTGTGTGTGTGTAGGATGAATGGATTTCTATACTACTTGACAATATTGTCGGAGTAGCACGATTAAGGCGTAGATCTGCGTCATAACCACCATACGTATTGTGGGTTTTTTATCAGGACACATTTTTTCTTTTTTTTTTTTTTTTTGTAAAGATGTTTACCTTAAACAATGTCATGTTTGGCCCATACAGCCTTGAATATATAACCTTCAATGGGAATTCCCACTAGAAAATCCTTCCCACATGATGGCCGAAGGAAATAATATAATGCGCCCAACGTACACTTCAATTGTCCGTATGATGATGGCCAGCCTACATCATTGATGAACGTCCACACTGCAATGGAGAACAGTGGTTTGCATGACAGAATCATAGAGGGAGATTAAAAAAAATTTACAACAATGTTTAGAAATATTTTCTGACTGAGTAGTGGGTTTATATATATATATATATATATATTTTAAGGACCCCAACATAATTGAGGGTTTTTAATATAGAGAGAGTCCTTTCGTAAGCGTGGATTAAAAAAAAACATTTTCTGTGGCGTTTAACAGAAGCGTGGCTTAACAGAAGAGAGTCTTCATAAGCGTGGATTTTTTTAAAATATCTTCTGAGGGGCCCACCTTATGCGTGGACCCCTCAAAAACAATTAAAAAACCCAAGCCTATTGTAGACCCCTTCGAAAATATTTTTAAAATCAAATCCAAATAGCTGTTAAAAAATACGAGTCTACAGCTGTTTAACCGTCGATATTGTACTATGTGGCGCATTGAATACGTCAACACTCATACGCAGCAGTGTACCAATTTTAAAGTATTTCACATATTCTCATTCCGTTGAATTGAATTTATAGAATATCTTTCGAATTGGGTTCAAAATACATATTTCATCATATCA
Organism: Musca vetustissima; assembly: GCF_032173495.1. NCBI lineage: Eukaryota > Metazoa > Arthropoda > Insecta > Diptera > Muscidae > Musca > Musca vetustissima. Next base: position 218,552 of record NW_026877433.1, on the reverse strand, counting down.
AACTTTTGTGCAGCCCCAAAAGTTTGTAACGCCGCGAAATATTAGTCCTAGACCCACCTTAAAGTATACCGATCGTCAAACCTCGACTAGCTGAGTCGATCTAGACATGTGTGTCCGTCCGTCTGTTCATTATAAATTGTAAACTCGATACAGGCCACAGTTATGGACCAATCTTCACGGAATTGCATATAGGATGGGTTCTGGCCAATGAAGACCCACATTATTTTTGGTAAAGATCGGTTAATATTTAGGGGATGAAATGGACCAAATACTTAATTTTTTCGTTTTTTCTGGTCGCTCCAGAAGCCGCAATTATGGCCCACATATCGCGAATTTTTACATAGAGAAGGGGATCGGGCCAAAGAATAAGCATGCCTGTTTTGATAAAGATTGGTCAATATTTAGCTGGTCAAATGGAAAATTTAAAAAATTTTTATTCCATGGCATATATATTTGCCACTGAAGGACATATACCCGAGAAGTTGGTAGTATATCCAAGAGGAGTGGTTGACCTTTAAATTGTTATCAATTATATGGTCATATGTACTCGGATGCAGGAGTTACACTTAAATATTTACAGGTGCTTACGTATTCAGATATTATTTAGTAACCCATTACCCCACTAGAGGGCGCTAATCGCTTTGAAATTTGTCTATGAGGATACATGTATGGTCAAGGACAACGCCTATAATTTTCGGTGGTGATCAGATAAGGACTGTACAGAATATTAGTAATATTCGAAAAATATGTCAGTGTAAGGAATGGCTGCTGTTGACCTCAAATCGAAAAAGAGGATGCAACTATCACTAAATATATAAATAAAAATCCGCAGAAAGTTATCGTTCCGTGGTAGTTGTGTAGGGTATCGTATGATCGGCCACGTTCGACTATACTGCTCCGATCACTGGTTTTTATAATTGTTTTCTGAGGTGCCTACTGTAAGTGTGGATTTAATAAAAATATATTTGTAAAGGTCTACCATAATCGTTGGTTTCAAAATGTTTTGTGAGAGGATTACGATTTTTTTCAGAAACAGCTACCACTAGAGTGATTTTTTATACCCTTCACCACACTGTGGTACATGGTGTTTTGTCTTTGTGCATATGCTTGTAACAGGCAAAAGGAATCGAGATAGACCCATGGTTCAGAGAATATGTATAGAATCACTTTCTGGGACCATTTACACATGTCCGTCTGTCGTCCCTCTTTCCATGTTTTTTTTTTTTTTTTTTTGTTAACAAAGTACAGGTCGCATTTGTGATGGGATTTGGATGAAATTTGGCATAGATAACTTATTTGGCCCAAGGACGAACCCTATTGAAATTGGAGAAAATCGTTGCAGATTTAGATATAGCTCCCATATATAGTTTCGTTCGATTTTATTTAAAAGTCCACATACATCTTTCGGTTTGCACGAAATTTGGCACAGCATAAAGAATTACTTGCTTACTGAGCTGGCTTGTGACAGAACTTACGTTCCATAAGCCGAGCTTAGAAAAGATTTCCAGGAGCGTCGGTCTTTTGTTCACTTTTATATGCCTTCTGGGCTGAGGCATCTTCATGCATTCTCACAACATGACCTAGCCAACGTAGTCGCTGCAGCTCAATACGTCTAACAATGTCGATGTCCGAGAATAGCTGGTACAGCTCATGGTTCATTCGACGGCGATATTCACCGTCAACGCAAATGAGCCCATAGATATTTCTGAGATTTTTTCTCTCAAACACTCCAAGAGCTGCCTCATCTGCTTGTGTGTGAACGGATAGTATCAGCGTCTTGTAGAGTGTGAGTTTGGTCTGGCGGGAGGTGGCCTTGCTTTTAAATTGTTTGCTCAGACCATAGTAGCATCGGTTGGCCATTACTATCCTTCTCCGAATTTCAAAACTGATGTCATTCGTTTTGTTTGTGGCGGTACCAATATATATAAAATCTTTGACTACATCGAAGCTGTAGTTCTCAAGTTCCACAGTTGGTCCGAGTCTACTTGCACGTTGATCCCACTTTGGCAGACTCCTTCTCAATTTGTTCAAAGCTGGCTGTTACCGCTCTCAATGTTCGGCCCATTATATCGATGTCATCAGAGTAGGCGAGTAACATGTGTTATTTGGTGTACAAAGTGTCATTTCTGTTCACTTTTGCCTCTCGTGTGACCATTTTCAGCAGGATGTTAAAAAGGTCACACGATAAACTATCACCTTGTCTGAATCCTCGTTCGGTATTAAAGGGCTCCGAGAGGTCCTTTCCGACTTTAACTGCTGATCTAAGTTAAGTTATCCTGCTTAGCCGAATTAACTTTGCAGGAATTCCAAACGCAGACATGGCTTTATACACCTCTGAACGGATAGGGCTGTCGAACGGATGCGGCTTCACAGTCGACGAATAGGTGGAATGGGTCGAAGTGTTTTTCGTGGGTTTTTGTTCAGGATTTGGAGCAGAGTGAAAATCTGATCAATGGTGGATTTGCCAGATCTGAAGCCACTTTCACACAGTACGCTGGATAGTACTTTATATGCGATGGGAAGACGACTTATTCCTCTATAGTTGACGCATATCGTCTTGTCTCCTCTTTTGTTCACAGAACACTGGATGCTGAGGTTCCAATCATTAGGCATGCATTCTTCTAGCCAAATTGTACTAATCAGCTGACCACCATCTGACCAGCATCTGACCACCATTCTTGAATAGTTCGGCTCGTAACCCATCGGCACCTGCTGCTTTATTATTCTTCAGCCAATTGATTGCTATTCTGACTTCATCTTGGCTAGGTGGTATACACTATATACCGTCATCTATTATTGGTTCTGGGGTATCCACTTCACTGCTACTATTTGATACAAGAAGTTTCTCAAAATGCTCCTTCCAGATCCTCAGCACGCTGTCCGTATCTGTCACCAGGTTTCCTTCTTTATCTCTACAGGATGATGTGCCTGCACCAAAGTCTTCGGTTTGGTGTTTCACTCGTTGGTAGAATTTTCGGACTTCATTCTGACTCTTGTACATCTCGATGTGCTCACGCTCACGTTTTTCTTGCTCTTTCTTCTTTTTTCTGAAAATATGTTTCCTTTTCTCTCTCCTTTTCTCCCGATAGATCTCCATCGCGTATAAGGCAACCCTGCGGACAGTAGCAACGCGTGGGTTGCCCTATAAAGCTGTGTTTTTCATATCAGTAGCATTACGACACTCCTGATAGTACCACGGATTTCTTGATGGTGATGTTTGGGTACCTAAGTGTTGTTTTTGCCTCAGTTTGTAGGGAGTAGGCAATTCTCTGTCATTATGCTTCTATATTGTTATCGGGACAAGGGGTGCTTTCGTCAAGCAGTTGGGTAAGTTGAGTGGAGTAGGCTTCTGCTATTTGTTGTGTTTGCAGTTTTTCGACGTCAAATTTCCGTATTACATTAGATCGCACCTTGGCTGCTACATTAAGACGAGTGCGTACCTTGGCTTCCACAAGGCAATGGTCCGAATCGATATTCGCTCCTCGGATCGATCGAACGTCTAATACACTGGATGAATGCCTTCCGTCTATCAGAACCTGATCGATTTGATTTCTCGTTGTTCGATCGGGAGAAATCCAAGTGTTTTCTTGTGTGACATACCACAGTATTAATTTCCCTTTAAAAATTATTTTGCAATTTAAGTTTTGTTTTTTTTTTTCATTGCCTCCATATGGCGGCCACGCGACTCCTTGAACATTTCAAGGTGAATCGATAGATAAAGACAAAGAGGACGCCAAAGCAACCCAACAACGACGACCCTCAGAGTGAGCCCTCAGTAGCTGAATGACACATAATAAATTATTATTCTCTTCTCATGCTGCCATTGTGTCTTCGTAAAAGCCCACATTAGTTGCGAATGGAGGCAGGCAAGGCAATCGAATCATAAGCCATTAAATAATGGAGGAATCATTTAATTATTATTGCTGCTGTTAGTGGCAGTGCAATCGATTTTTACATCATTGGCGCTCAACAGCAACAACAACAACCACGCATAGGTTTGTTATTCAATGCTAGTTGAGTTAATCAAAATGCTACCTACGAACGTACGTACGCACATACGCCCGACGTAAGTAAACATAAGTAACTTACATCTTTATGCCTTTGGGGCTTATGTCCCCAGTTATAACGCATTGCAGCAGCCTGTGAGTGAAGGTAAGAGAGTGAGTGTGTGTGTGGGTTTTCTGTTCAACAAACAAACACAAAAGGATAAACGTAAAGAATAAAAAACCAGTAAGAAAAGTAGTAAAGTCGGACAGGGCCGACTATATGATACCCTTCACCACTATGGGTATATTAAACAGGACTATTAAAAATTGGATGAAATAAAATATGTGATATTTATCTAAATGTGAATCTACCTACATCTATCCATAAAGTATGTAAATCGACTTCAAACAAATATAAATAGGTCATCCGTTGGGCTATGTCTGTACTTCTAGAAAACGCAACTACGTAATTCTATGCTCAATTTTGTAAGTTGTGCAAACTTTGTGTCAATCTGACTAACATGAGGAGTTTGATGCCCAATTTACTTGAAATCGGGCGAAAATATATATGGAAGCTCTATCCAAATATTAAGCGATTTCAAACAAACTTGTCACAGGTTAGGTTATACTAATTTCAGAACGTTTTGTTCCTATCAGCCTATTGGATCCTTGGTGCGTTAATTACTTATAATCAATCTATAATAAAAGGGAGCTATATCTAAATCTGGACCGATTTTCAGTACGTTATGCCAAATTTCGTGCAAATAGAAAGATATTTAGCGACTTTGGTGCACCATTTACATGAAATCGGACAAAACTATATATGGGAGCTATATCTAAATCTGGACCGATTTTCACGAAAAAAGGCAGACATCACTCTAGGCTCAATTCAGTACGTTATGCCAAATTTCGTGCAAATCGAAAAATATATAGCGACTTTGGTGCATCATTTACATGAAATCGGTCGAAACTATATATGGGAGCTATATAGAAATCTGCATCGATTTGCTCGAAACTTGGCAGACATCTTTCTAGGCTCAATTCAGTACGTTATGCCAAATTTCGTGCAAATCGAAAGATATATACGGACTTTGGTGCACCATTTACATGAAATCGGACGAAACTATACATGGGAGCTATATCTAAATCTGGATCGATTTTCTCGAAACTTGGCAGACATCATTCTAGGCTCAATTCAATACGTTATGCCAAAATTCGTGCAAATCGAAAGATATATAGGGACTTTGGTGCACCATTTACATGAAATCGGACAAAACTATATATGGGAGCTATATCTAAATCATGACCGATTTTCACGAAACTTGGCAGACGTCATTCTAGACTCAATTCAGTACGTTATGCCTAATTTCGTGCAAATCGAAAGATATATAGCGACTTTGGTGCACCATTTACATGAAATCGGACGAAACTATATATGGGAGCTATATCTAAATCTGGACCGTTTTTCACGAAACTTGGCACACATCATTCTAGACCTAAATGATTAGGCTGTACCAAATTTCGTGCAAATCGAAAGATATATAGGGACAGTTTACATTAAATCGGTTAAATATATATATGGGAGCTATATCTAAATCTGAACCGATTTTTCCCAATTTCAATAGGGTTCGTCCTTGGGCCAAATAAGTGACCTGTGCCAAATTTCATTCAAATCGGATCATAAATGCGACCTGTACTTTGTTTACAATTTAACATCTACAGACGGACGGACGGACGGACATGCATAAATCGACTCAGAAAGTGATTCTATGTATATTCTCAAAAGGAACCATGTGTCTATCTCGTTTCCTTTTGCCTGTTACAAACATATGCACAAAGACATAATACCCTGTACCACAGAGTGGTGAAGGGTATAAAAATAGAGGAAAAACCCCATCTAGTTATACATCAGTTACTGGAAACAAGTAAATAGCTTTACATCAATTGGAAAAAGGTTAAAGTTCAACACAATCCAGGCATCGTATTACATTAGCATCCTACTTTGAAGGTATTCGTGTTATGGCATTACCGTTAGAGATGTTTTATGTCGCAACAGCCATTACACAAACAAAATAACCTCTACAGATTCAATTAGGTAATTTTCCATTACGAAAGTTAGCAAAGTAAATATATTGGCTATGTGTGTGCGTGTTTTGCAAAGTTAAGGTCATGAAATGTATTTACTAGTTAAGGTCAAGGATACGACTATCACCACTTCTCACACTATTGATAATAATCGATAATCTATATCTATCTATACTAATAAAAGAATAAAGTGATTGACTGACTGATTTAACGATTCATCGACGCCCAGAAGAAACGGCTGAAGCTAGAATCTTGAAATTTTGGGTGAGGGTCACCCTTGGTCCAAAGGTGACAGATACGGCTGGGTTTTTGGAATATCGTACTAGAACGGTACGAAAAGTACTAAATGTGATACCATTTGTATTTGGGGAACCGGTGGAGCTAGAACTCTGAAATTTGAATTAAGGGTCACTGATGGAGTGTAGAATAGATGTAGCAAAGGACTTTTTAGAACTTCGAACTATAACTATCCGAAAAGTACGAAAATGTACTAAATATGGCACAATTCGGCGGCATTTGAACGGATAGCGTTAAAAACTTGAAATTTGGAGCGTGAATTAAGGTTGAGATGTAGGGTCCATTTAAGGAGATGGTTTTGAATGCGCTTACTCATGTGTACGAAAAGTACTATATGGTACTATATTTGGTACAAATTTAATCTATACTAATAAAAGAGTAAAGTGATTGACTGACTGACTAATTTAACGATTCATCAACGCCCAGACGAAACGGCTGAAGCTCGAATCTTGAAATGTTGGGAGAGGGTCACACTTGGTCCAAAGGTGACAGATACGGCTGGGTTTTTGGCATGTGAAAGGATTGAGTTAAAAACTTTAAATTTGAAATGCAAATTAAAGTTGAGAATTAGGGTCGATATGAGGGCAGTTTTGGAAAGCGTGTACTCATGTGTACGAAAAGTACTATATGGTACTATATTTGGTACAAATTTAATCTATACTAATAAAAGAGTAAAGTGATTGACTGACTGACTAATTTAACGATTCATCAAAGCCCAGACGAAACGGCTGAAGCTAGAATCTTGAAATTTTGGGAGAGGGTCGCCCTTGGTCCAAAGACGACAGATACGGCTGGGTTTTTGGAAATTCGTAATAGAACGGTACGAAAAGTACTAAATGTGATAGCATTTGTATTTGGCGAACCGGTGGAGCTAGAATTCTGAACTTTTGGTTTGGTGGTCGTTGTTGGAGTGTAGGATATATGTACCAAAGGCTTTTTGGAACTTCGAACTATAACTATCCGAAGAGTACGAAAATGTACTAAATTTGGTACAATTCGGCGGCATGTGAATGGATAGCGTTAAAAACTTGAAATTTGGAGCGTGAATTAAGGTTGAGATGTAGGGTCCATTTAAGGAGATGGTTTTGAATGCGCTTACTCATGTGTACGAAAAGTACTATATGTTACTATATTTGGTACAAATTTAATCTACACTAATAAAAGAGTAAAGTGATTGACCGACTGACTAATTTAACGATTCAACGCCCAGACAAAACGCCCAGACAAAATGGCTGAAGCTAGAATCTTGAAATTTTGGGAGAGGGTCAGCCTTGGTCCAAAGATGACAGATACGGAAAAGTACTAAATATGGCATCATTTGTATTTGGCAAACCAGTAGAGAGCTAGAAATCTGAAATTTGGATTGAGGGTCACTGATGGAGTGTAGAATAGATGTAGCAAAGGGCTTTTTGGAAATTCGAACTATAAGTATCGGAAAAGTACTGAAATGTACTAATTTGGTACAATTTCGTAGCATGTGAATGGATTGAGCTAAAAACTTGAAATTTGGAATGCAAATTAAGGTTAAGAATTAGGGTCGATATGAGGAGAGGTTTGGAAAGCGTGTACTCATGTGTACGAAAAGTACTATATGGTACTATATTTGGTACAAATTTGATTTAGAGGTACAAATCGAGTCGGAATCCTGGAATTTGAAATTAAAATTACTGTCGGAGTGTAGGGTTGGGATATGAACGTAGTTTTGGAAATTTGTTACTTATGTGTACGAAAAGTACTAAATCGTACTATAATCGTTACAGTTTGGATTTGGGTGATCCTATAGAGCGGGAATAATGAAATTTGGAGTCAGGATCACTGTAGGGGTATGGGATTGGGTTCAGGATTCAGTTTACGATAATAATACTTATGGGTAGTAAATGGTACTAAATTTGGCACAATTTGAATTTTAGGTGAACCAATAGAGCTAGAATTATGAAATTTGGAGCCAGGATCACTGTTGAGGTGTAAGATTGAGATATGTAGGAAGTTTTAGAAATTTGTACTAACGTGTACTAAATCTGGTACAATTTGAATTGTGAGTGAACCGATAGAGTTTGAATCCTGAAACTTGGATTTGGGATCACTGTGAGGGTGTAGAGTTGCGATATGTAGGAAGTTTTAGAAATTTGTACTAAGTGTACTAAATTTGGTACAATTTGAATTGTGGGTGAAGCGATAGAGTTGGAATCCTGAAATTTTGATTTAGGATCACTGTGGAGGTGTAGGATTGGGGTATGTAGGAGGGTTTGGAAATTGATACTACTATGTACAAAATTTAGTACAATTTGAATTGTGGGTGAACCGATAGAGTTGGAATCCTGAAACTTGGATTTAGGAAAGGCACTACTACTATGTACTCAATTTAGTAGATTTGATTTTTTGGGGGAACCGAAAGAGTTGGAATCTTAAAATTTTGATTTATGAACACTGTGGATGTGTAGGATTGGGGTATGTTGGAAGATTTGGAAATTGATACTACTATGTACAAAATTTAGTACAATTTGAATTGTGGGTGAACCGATAGAGTTGGAATCCTAAAACTTGGATTTAGGAAAGGCAATATATGGTACTAAATTTAGTACAATCCGGATTTTGCTTGAAAGGATATAACTGAAAACCTGATGTTTTGGATTAAGATTTCTGTTGAAGATTGAGCTATAGAGACATTTTTGAGAATTCGTATTTATGTGTACGAAGAGTACTAAACGGCACTAGATTTGGTACCATTTTGGAGTTTGGTGAACGGAGAGAGCTGGAAACCTAAAATTTGGGCCAATGCACTGTAGGTAATTTGGCCAGTTTTTAGGCAAAAAGTAATTTTTTCAATTTTGGAAAATAATATATTTTTTGGTGGCAATAAAAAGAAAACATCTCAAAATTTATGATTCTGTAAGATTTTTTGCGTAAAAAAGTCTTCAAAGCGGTGGAAATCGTTGACAAACTCTACACTTTGAAAATAAAATTAAAGAAATAAAAAGTTTTTAAAAATTAAGGCTTATTTTAAAACGTTTGAAACCGCTTAATACAAATCATAAACATAAAAATTAAACATGGAGAGTATTGGCGGTGGTGTGTGCTGTTTATTTAATATATAATATTTGTTAATACGTTTGTGTAGCGATTCAAAGTTTACATAGTTGACTATAATAAAATAAATGCGTTTATTTTTACACATAAGTCATTTCAGATAGACTTTTACTAAAATGTTTAAATTTGTCTGATCTTTTGACAACTGTAATATATAAATGAAAGCCTCCTAAATCGATTCCAATACGTCTCAAATTGCGATTTTTTGCGTTTTTCAAGATATATCCGTTTTTTGTAGAGAAATTCAGAATAAAAAACAATAAAATTTTCGATATTTGGTTTGATGAAAGAAATAAAAGCAAAGAAACATATTGTTATTTACAACGTCCCGGCACGTAAAGTTGGCAATAACAGCAATATGGACGAAAAATGCGTCAACTTAAATAAGGAAATTAGGTCATTTTGCATGCATTTGTCAAAATGGACCAAATGTCATAGGAAGATAGAACTTTTCCGCGAAAAAAACGAATTTTAATTACAAAATAAATAACAAGACTTGTAAACAGCAAATAGGTTGTTGAAGTAAATATTATGAGAAAAAATCTTAAAAGTGCAAAAGAGGAAATGGCGGGCTTGGGTTTCACTTAGAATATAAACCAACAAAAATTGTTTTTTTTCAGCATTGATTAAAAATAAAAAAAGTACATACGAAAAAATGTTGTTCAGTATAACCAGGGTTTACAATAATCGTGTTCGACTGTAGTACACATGGTTTTATCTCACTTTTACATATTAATAACATCAAAGAGTAAAAATGGGTACTGAATTAATTGATTAATAACAATTAGTTCAGTACCTGCAAAAACATACAACATTGTAATAATTATTCCTTTAAAAATCTGATCGCGGGGTCGAAATATTTTTAACACACTACCCTATTAGTTTTCAACCGTTTGTTCTGTTTAAGAAAACTAATGAAAATACCTGAAAAAGAATTAGCTTTGTTCGTTATACGTGTAGTTGCTTATAACCGTTGTTCGTTATATCCGGTTTCTACTGTGGAAATCTGCGTTTTCTCTTTCTTGTACATATAAATCATTTAAAAAGTCAAAAAATCTTTTAACACCGCTGTTATTAATTTTTTCCTCAAAACAGGGCAAATTACCTATAGTGCAATGGTTGATGTTGGAATATTGAATTTAGATTTGGAATCATAGTATTTTTTTTGTAGTAAATGGTATTATATTTGGTACAACTTGATAACGTGTGAACGGATAGTGATGGCCTCCTGAATTTTGGAATAAAAATTACTTTTAGAGTGTACGATTGACATAGTTTAAGAAATTTCTAATTATAGAAACAAAAAGTACTAAATGGTACCAAATAGTTTACAAATTTATTTTTGTGTGAACGGATAGGGCTGAGATTTTGAAATTTTGAATTAATATTACAGCTGATGGGTAGTTTTGAAAATTCGTCATGATGTGTACTAAGTGGTACAAAATTTGGTACAATTTTGATTATTTTGGAATTTCGTACTTATGGATACGAGAAGCACTAAATTGTACTAAATATGGTACAATTCGTATTGGTTGAGCGGGAATCTTAAAATTTGCAATTAAAAATAAATTTGGAGTGTAGGATGAGATATGGAGGTAGTTTTAAAAATACATATTAATATGTACTAAATGGTACTAAGTTTAGTACAATTTAGATTTGAGGGATAGGATAGAGATGTATGGATTTGAAAATAAAATTACTGCTATAGCAAAGGATTGAGACAGTTTTGGAAATTCGAACTTATACGAAAAGTACTAAATGGTACTAAATATAGTACAATTTTGATCTATGTGAAAGGATAAGGCTGGTATCCTGAAATTTATGAATAAGATTAATGTTTCAGTGTGGAATTGAGGCAGTTTTAGAAACTCGTACTTAAGTCCGCGAAAAGTAATAAATGGTACTAAATTTGGTACAATTTGGATGTTGGACATTTTAATAAAAAATTTTAAAAAATCCGAGCATATGGAAGACACTTCAACTTCAAAAAAAAATTACAAAATCCACGTTTATTGTAAGGGTTTCAGAAAATATTTTATAGCATACACGCTTATTTTAAGAACTTCTGAATGTATTTTTGTGAAAAAAAAATCAAGAAGTAAGTAAGACCTTCCAATCAAAAAATATGTTTTAAAACATTTGTATCCTTTATACTCCTTTACGATTTTTTATTGTTTACTCATCTCTTCTTCCACCTACATTATTATACCCTACACAACTATGTTGTCAGGGCAGCCCCAGGAGTTTGTAACACACTGAAATATTGGTCCTAGACCCACCTTTAAGTATACCGATCGTCATATCTCGACTGGCTGAGTCGATCTAGACATGTGTGTCCGTTCGTCCGTTTGTCCATTATAATTTGTAAACACAGGCCACAGTTATAAACCAATCTTCACGAAATTTTGCATGTAGGATGAGTTCTGGCCAATGAAGACCCCTATTGGTTTTGGAAAAGATCGGTGAATATTTAGGGGATGAAATGGACCAAAAACTAAATTTTTGTCAGTTTTTTTGGTGGCTCCAGAGGCCGCAATTATGACCGCGAATTTTTGCATGGAGAAAGGGATTGGGCCAAAGAATAAGCATGCCTGTTTTGATAAAAATCGGTCAATATTTAGCGGGTCAAATGGACCTTGACTTTTGTGTGAAAATTATAATTTGTAAACACGATACAGGCCTCAGTTATGGGCCAATCTTCACGAAAATTTGCATGTAGGATGGGTTCTGGGCAATGAAGACCCCTATTATTTTTGGAAAAGATCGTGATAAAATGGACCGAAAACAAAATTTTTGTCAGTTTTTTTTTGGTGGCTCCAGAGGCCGCAATTATGGCCCAAACACCGCGAATTTTTGCATGGAGAAGGGGATTGGGCCAAAGAATAAGCATGCCTGTTTTCAATATTTAACGGGTCAAATGGATCCTGACTTTTGTGTAAAAAATTACAAAATTTGTATTGTATGGCAAATATTTTTACTCCTGAAGGATAGAGACCCGAGAAGTTGATAGTGTATCGAAGAGGAGTGGTTGACCTTTAAATTGATACCAATATGTACCCGTATGTGGGAGTTACACTTAATTATTTATAGGTGCTTACGTACTCAGATATTATTTAGTAACCCATTACCAGACTAGAGGGCGGAAATATAGCGCTGATCGCTTGGTAATTTTCCATGAGATTCCCGTTATGGACAACGACAACGCCTATAATTTTCGGTGATAATCAGATAATAATTTTGGGATGAAGTGGATCGAAAACTTTTTTTGTGTTTTAGTTTTCGAGTCGATCTATAGGCCACAATTGAAAGCCCAACATCACAGCATAATAGAATCTGGACAAGTATAGCCCTCGTCTACTGAATATTAGAAATATTTGTTGATATCTAGTCGGTCATGAGGTTGCAAATATCGCGAAATATTGCCCAAGTTCAGAATATACAACCACAGAAAGTTAGATTTTTGTGGAAGTTGTGTAGGGTATCATATGGTCGGCCCCATCCGTCTATACTGCTCCTCTCACTGGTTATTGATTTTTATTTCTTCTGGTATCATTAAAATTTCGTTAGTGAACACAATTTCACATAGAATTAAGCAGAAATACATTCTAAGAAGATAGAGTGCTGCCAGCACTCTAATATCCTTGAAAAAATTAGATCACATGGTGCAAAAGGGTAGCACCAAGGCAAGGCAATTAATGCCAACGATGACAAGGCTCAATTTATTTACTACGATGTGCCCATCGTAGTAAATCCACAAACACACCAAAGTGTCTTTCAATTTCAACAAAAAATAGAAAACAAATTGGAAAATGTAATAAGCGGAACGAGAATAAAAAATCGACCTAGTTTTGAATGTTGGGCGCCACTTACACTACTGCAATGACTTACACACCTTCCAACCGTAAGGCAACCAAGCAAATAGTCAGTCAGCCAGTCATTTTCAAGTAAAAAATTTACTACGTCGTTTGAAAAATAACAGCCTTGTAACAATTTAATTAACAAAACAACAACAACAAAACGATAGGAAAATGCAAAGAGAGCAACAGCTAAAAAATGAAAACTACAACGAAAATGAAAAAAATTGGATAACAAAACACAGCAATGACAGTCAAATGAGGTTTGTGTGTCAAACGCTGCCAGACATCATCTAGTCATAACATCAACTGAATATTGGTGGAAAACGACCCACTTCTTGCAGGTCCCAACCCCCTCCCAAAAACAAAATAACTACTTTTTTTGCTTAGAACTAATATTTTTAATGTAACGAAGCTCTCCAGGATAACAGTGCCTGCAGAACGGAATCAAGAGTATCTGGTGTGTGCATTTACAGACCTGCACCGAAAACTGCGCAATTCATGACAGCTGAAGTGATATCTTGAAATGAACGATAGAACAAAACAAAAATCAATGATAGTTCTGGAAAATGCTACAGAGCGGATTTTTTGCGGCAACGAAATGATGGTCGTAGAAAAAATAATAGTAGCTTGTATTTTTCGTTGTTACAACAACAAGCACTTATATATGTTTTTTTTCCGAAAGATGAACACCCTACATGCGAACAAACACCGTATGATTTGTATACACTTCACCCCACTGTGGTACAGGGTATTATGTCTTGGTGCATATGTTTGTAACAGGCAAAAGGAATCGGGATAGACACATGGTTCCTTTGGAGAATATGCATAGAATCACTTTCTATGTCGATTTATGCATGTCCGTTCGTCCGTCCATGTATTTTTGTGAACGAAATACATGTCGCATTTATGATCCGAATGGGATAAAATTTGGCATAGATCACTTATTCGTCCCAAGGACGAACCCTATTGAAATTGAGAAAAATGGGCTCAGATTTAGATATAGCTCCCATATATATTTTCGTCTGCTGCAATATAAATGGTGCACCAAAGTCCCTATATATCTTCCGATTTTCACGAAATTTGGCATAGCGTACTGAATGAAACCTAGAACGATGTATGTCAAGTTTCGTGAAAATCGGTTCAGATTTAGATATACCTCCCATATATATTTTCATCCGATTTAATTTAAATGGTGCACGAAAGTCCCTATATATCTTCCGATTTGCACGCAATTTGGCACAGCGTTATGAATTAGGTCTAGAATGAAATATGTTAAGTTTCCTGAAAATCGGTTCAGATTTAGATATAGCTCCCATATATATATTTTCGTCCGATTTAATGCAAATGGTGCACCAAAGTCCCTATATATGTTTCGATATGCACGAAATTTGGCGAAGCGTAATGAATTAGGCCTAGATTGATGTGTGTTAAGTTTCTTGAAAATTGGTTCAGATTTAGATATAGCTCCCATATATATTTTCGTCCGATTTAATGTAATTGGTCCACCAAAGTCCCTTAATATCTTTCGATTTGCACGATATTTTGCACAGTGTAAGGAATTAGGTCTAGAATGATGTGCGTTAAGTTTCCTGAAAATCGGTTCAGATTAAGATATAGCTTCCATATATAATTTCGTCCGATTTAATGTAAATGGTCCACCAAAGTCCCTATATATCTTTCGATTTGCACGAAATTTGGCACAGCCTAATGAATTGGGTCTAGAATGATGTGTGTTAAGTTTCCTGAAAATCGGTTCAGATTTAGATATAGCTTCTATATCTGACCATATGAAAAATTAAATATCGGTTGCAGAATGAAATGTTTACGGATCTAATTTCATTTTACTAGTCCTTTAAAAATGAGACGTCTGTTAGGATTCATCTGCTAAATATACCCAAAGTGGTGAATGGTATCATATAGTCGGCCCCGTCCGAATTTACTACTTTCCTTACTGGTTTTTTACATGTTTGTGATAGTCTTCTAAAAACGTCCGAAGGTATTTCCATAATTGTGGCCTGTTTTCTAATATTTTCTGAGATCGTGGATTTTTTAAAAGTATTGTCTAAGGGATCTACCATAGGCGTGGATTTTTTAAACATATTTCCTAAGAGGCATACCAAAGGCATGGATTTTTTAAACATATTTTCTAAGAGGCCTACCAAAGGCGTGGATTTTTAAACATATTTTCTAAGAGGCTTACCAAAGGCGTGGATGTTTTAAAGTCGTGGATTTTTTAAAGATAAGGGGTCTACCATAGGCGTGGATTTTTTAAATATAAGGGGTCTACCATAGGCGTGGATTTTTTAAAGATAAGGAGTCTACCATAGGCGTGAATTTTTTAAACATATGTTGTAAGAGGCCTACCAAAGGCGTGGATTTTGTAAAGATAAGGGGTGTACCATAAGCGTGGATTTTTTAAACATATTTTCTAAGGGGTCTACCATAGGCGTGGATTTTTTAAACATATTTTCTAAGGGGTCTACCATAGGCGTGGATTTTTTAAACATATTTTCTAAGAGGCCTACCAAGGCCGTGGATTTTTTAAACATATTTTCTAAGAGGCCTACCAAGGCCGTGGATTTTTTAAACATATTTTCTAAGAGGCCTACCAAGGCCGTGGATTTTTTAAACATATTTTCTAAGAGGCCTACCAAGGCCGTGGATTTTTTAAACATATTTTCTAAGAGGCCTACCAAGGCCGTGGATTTTTTTAAGATAAGGGTTCCATCAAAAGCATGGATTTTTTAAATGTTAAGGGGTCCATCAAAGGCGTGGATTTTTTAAAGATACTGGGTCTATCAAAGGAGTGGATTTTATATTTAAGTGGGGATTTTTAAGGGCCCTTTTCTATTAAATCTGTTTAGGGTAATTCCATGTATCTGCATTGTAGGCCCCATTTGAGTTTGTTTGTTATTTGCGTCGTAGATTTTTAGGAAATTGCACACAAAATAAGCCTACTACGTAGTTCGAATAAAAAAGACAATAACAAAACAACAATATTCGCTGGCAAACATTTTTTTTTTATAGTAAAAGGTCATAGCACCATATAGATCTCCACCTCCCTCTATGACCATCTTCAAAACATTTATAGTATTTCTGACGTTCTTTCGTGGCTTTTCGATTTCGTTTGGCGAACAACTACAGCAAATAGAGATGGGACTCTATGTAGGGAGGTGGGTATACCAATGAAATTGTGGTGGCTTGTCACCATCTCAGCTACAATTTGGTGGCATAGAAATTACCCACATTCGTAGGGAGGAGGAGGATGAAGATTTTTGTTGAATTTCATAATGAAAAACAGATAGAAAATTATTCCTCTCACCTCTGTGTGTGTGTTGAAATGACCTACTGTGGAAAAAGGGCACTATCACAAACGAGAACAAGGTTGTTGCAACACGTGCCACACAATTGTTGATGTTGCTGCATTTTTTCCATTTTTCGTTGTTCTTCTTTTCGATTTGTTCTTTTGCTCGGCGTTTTAGCTTGTTATGATATTTAAGTTGCCCTAACTACGACCAAACTATTCAGTTGCTCGTTGATGGTTCCCCAGAGCTCTTGAACTTGAAAACATTGAAAAAAAAAATACCCCCACCACATCCGGAACAAACGGATAGGTGTTGAGGTACTAATTACAAATATAAATCAATCTCACCATTCAAAATAAGCGATTCTCCTTATAAAATTATCACTTTAATGAGTGGCATAAATGTGTGATTTGGGCGAAAACAAAGTTTCTACGCCAGAAAAAAAAGAAAACAAAAATATCACAACAACAACAACAACAACAATACGAAACAGCCAATCACAACATCTGTTAAAAGTCATATAACCAAAACAAAATAATAAACAAATCTAAAGGTCATTATCAACTAACAACCGAACCGACAATTAAAACAAGTGGTTTTGTATTCGAATCTATTTGTTTTTTATCAAACAGAAACCGCAATAAATAAATGCGAAATATTTTCGTGTGAAATTTTGTATGTGAAACGTATACATGGGCATGTACGAGTATGTGGGATTGTGGCCCAGATAGTGTGATGAAGAAATAGAAAAAAAAATTAAAAATATTTTAGAGTGAGAATAAAGTTAATCTGCATAATAAACAAAAATAACAAAGAAAGAAAAAAAACGATAAAAATAACAACAAAACGGTCTGAGAAAAAAACACAACAATCCGTTACAAGGCAATAGGAAAGCAAGGTAGGTAATCGATGGGTAATGTGAATAAAAAATCATTAATTACTCCAAATAAGATGGGTAGTACTTGGAAGGGGTCATTTAATTAGACACCATAGTAGACTCCTTAGAATACATTTAAAAACCAGTAAGGAAAGTAGTAAAGTCGGACGGGGCCGACTATATGATACCCTTCACCACTATGGGTATATTAAACAGGACTATTAACATGAAATTGGATGAAATAATATATGTGATATTTATCTAAATGTGAATCTACCTAGATCTATCCATAAAGTATGTAAATCGACTTCAAAGAAATATAAATAGGTCATCCGTTGGGCTATGTCTGTACTTCTAGAAAACGCAACTACATAATTCTATGCTCAATTTTGACTACATGAGGAGTTTGATGCCCAATTTACTTAAAATCGGGCGAAAATATATATGGAAGCCCTATCCAAATATTAAGCGATTTCAAACAAACATGTCACAGGTTAGGTTATAGTAATTTCAGAACGTTAAGTTCCTATCAGCCTATTGGTTCCTTGGTGCGTCAATTACTTAAAATCAATCTATAATAAAAGGGAGACATATCTAAATCTGGACCGATTTACACCATTTACATGAAATCGGACGAAACTATATATGGGAGCTATATAGAAATCTGGACCGATTTTTACGAAACTTGGCAGACATCATTCTAGGCTCAATTCAGTACATTATGTCAAATTTCGTGCAAATCGAAGGATATATAGGGACTTAGGTGCACCATTTACATGAAATCGGACGAAACTATATATGGGAGCTATATCTAAATCTTGACCGATTTTCACGAAATTTAATACACATCTTTCTAGACTTAATTCAGTACGCTATGCCAAATTTCGTGCAAATCGAAAGATATATAGGGACTTTATTGCACTATTTGCCTAAAATCGGACGAAAATATATATGGGAGCTATATCTATATGTAAGCTATATCTAAATCTGAACCGATTCAGTACGCTGTGCCAAATTTCGTCCAAATCGAAAGATATATAGGGACTTTGGTGCACGATTTACATTAAATCGAACGAAAATATATATGGGAGCTATATATAAGTCTGAACCGATTTATACGAAATGTAACACACATCTTTCTAGACTTAATTCAGCACGCTATGCAAATCGAAGGTTATATAGGGATATTTGTGCACCATTGACATAAAATCGGAATATATGGGAGCTATATCTAAATCTGAACCGATTTTTCCCAATTTCAATAGGGTTCGTCCTTGGGCCAAATGTACATGTATATATGGCCCTTCGTAAAATTAAGGGCCCCTAAAAATATTTAAAAAAAATCACGAAAAATTTAGGGTCTTTCATAGCCGGTCATGGGCCTACATAAACTGCAGCGACCCCGAGCACCCTAGAACATATTTTTAAAAAGTCGACGGTTATGGAAGAAAACATATTTAAAAGGAAGGACACTCAGAAAATAATTTTAAAATATATATTAGGTTGAAGAAAAAAAAACCATTAGGCCGGTCGTCGAAAATGTCGATAAAATCGGAGAAATGATCGAAGTTGAGATAAAAATCGACCATAAAACAGTTTTTAATCATTTACCCAAAGCTGGATTCAAAATAAAGCTTGATGTTTGGCTATCACACCAATTAACAGAAAAAATAGGATGGATCGAATTTCCATCTACGAAGCCTTGACGAAATGGGGATGACTGGAGATGAGAAATGGATCACATACGATAACCCTGTACGAAAATGATCGTGGTCAATTAGCGATGAAGCACCTCAAACGGTGGTCAAACTAGGACTAAGGTCCAGGAAGGTTCTGCTATGCATTTTGGTGGCTCGCAAGAATACCGTCCGGACTTGGAACCAAGCGATTATCATCTTTTTCTTGCATTGCAAAATTTTTTAATAATATCACAAGAGGCGTGGATTTTTTTAAAGAATTATTTTTTCAAAGAACCATCACAAGAGGCGTGGATTTTTTAAAGAATTTTTTTTTTCAAGGACCATCACAAGAGGCCTGGATTTTTTTTAAAGAATTTTTTTTCAAGGACCATCACAAGAGGCGTGGATTTTTTAAAGAATTTTTTTTTCAAGGACCATCACAAGAGGCGTGGATTTTTTAAAGAATTTTTTTTCAAGGATCATCACAAGAGGTGTGGATTTTTTAAAGAATTTTTTTCAAGGACCATCACAAGAGGCGTGGATTTTTTAAAGAATTTTTTTTTTTCAAGGACCATCACAAGAGGCGTGGATTTTTTTAAAGAATTTTTTTTTCAAGGACCATCACAAGAGGCGTGGATTTTTTAAAGAATATTTTTTCAAGGACCATCACAAGAGACGTGGATGTTAAGCATGTTAATTAAAGTCCTATAGTTCATATAAAAATAATGGTTTTCTTTTTCCCCAATCTAATATATTTTTAAAAATCCAGGGTCCGCCCGTGACAAAAAAATCCGTGTTTAATGTACTCTGGGTCCACTAAAAATGTTCGGAATAATGTCGATGACATTTAATTAATTATTTATTTATTTTTTTGTAAATAAAAATTAATGACAATAATGTTTAACAATCTCTAGATAATTTATTATATATTATCGAAAATAATAATAACAACAAACGAAATAAAAATACATTGTTTTTCTTAATTTGTCATTTTGAAATACATTTAATTGTGACACAATAATTAGTGGTTTAATTGATTTGTTTGTTTATGGGGACTAAACCATTAATCACAACAAAATATTCGACATGATTTAATATATATTTTTTTTTTGGTTGGAAATGACAGCAAAACAAAACTCAAAGGAATTTAAAAAATGAGTTTTCAACGTGTGTAATTAAACAAATAAATGTAGATTTAAAAAAAACAACGTAAAAATTGCATTTAATATATATAAATTGACTGCAAACAATGCAACAAATAATAATTAAATGAAACACACACACACACACCACTGACCCAGAGTATTTCAAGGACATAACTTAACCTGATTTCACTCGTTCAGCATCATTAGGGGTATCGAAGCCCAACAAACATTATCTGTTTTTGTGCAGCAGCAATTTTTGATTGATCATCAATGCAATTAATTTTATTTTTTTCGGTATTTATTATTTGTTTGTTTCTTAAAAAAGAGGCGCCATTTAATATGATCTGAAAAAAAATTAGCAAATCATCTACCCCGAGGATTATTTAATCCAGACTTTGAATAAACCAAAATCGTGACTTTTTGTAATTATCTATTAAAGCCAGCTGTTTGGTATAGGAGAGGGAGAGAGCGAAGAAATTATTATATTTCTAATTAAGTTCTACAAGTAAGTGATTAATTATCATTTTGCTGAGAGATAAGCAAAGCGCCACTTAATAGGATGCAACAAACTCTTAATATAAAAAATATAAACCAAAAAAATAATAACAACAAAAGTCTCTTAAAAAATTATTAAAAAATTCACGCCTTCAAATATATATTATAAATCGGACGAAACTATATATAGGAGCTATATCTAAATCTGAAAAGATTTTAACAAGACTTGCCAGAGATTAATTTCTATTAACTCGGTTCATTGCACAACATTGTGTGGCAATCGGACAAACTTTGTTGTACAATTTACATAAAATCGGAAGAATATATATATGTATATGTATATATATACATATATATATAGGAGCTATGTCCCAATCTGAACCGAAACTTAGCACACATCATTCTAGACTTAATTCATTACGCTATGACAAATTTCGTGCATATCGAAAGATATATAGGAACTTTGGTGCCCCATTTACATAAAGTCGGACGAAAATATATATATATATATATATATATATTGGAGCTATATCTAAATCTGAGCCGATATTAACGAAACTTAACACACATCGTTCTAGACTTAAGTCAGAACGCTACGCAAAATTTCGTGCAAATCGAAAGATATATAGGGACTTTGGTACACCATTTACATTAAATCGGACGAAAATATGTATGGAACCTATATCTAAATATGAAACGATTTTCACGAAACTTAACACACATTATTCTAGACCTAATTCAGTACGCTATGCCAAATTTCGTACAAATCGCAAGATATATAGGGACTATGATAGACCATTTACCTTAAATCGGACGAAAATATGTATGGGAGCTATATCTAAATCTAAACCGATTTTTCCGAAACTTACCACTCATCATTCTAGACTAAATTTGGTACGCTGTGCCACATTTCGTGCAAATCGAAAGATATATAGGGACTCTGGTACTCCATTTACATTAAATCGGACGAAAATATATATGGGAGCTATATCTAAATCTGAACCGATTTTCACGAAACTTAACATACGCCATTCTAGACTAAATTAGGTACGCTATGCCAAATTTCGTACAAATCGCAAGATTTATAGGGACTTTGGTACACAATTTATATTAAATCGGACGAAAATATACATAGGAGCTACATCTAAATCTGCACCGATTTTTCCGAAACTAACCACACATCATTCTAGATTCAATTCAGCAAGATATGCCAAATTTCGTGCAAATCGAAAGATACATAGGGACTTTGGTGCACCATTTATCTTAAATCGGACGAAAATATATATGGGAGCTATATCGAAATCTGAACCGATTTTTACGAAATTTAACACACATCATTCTAGACTTAGTTTAGTACGTTATGTCAAATTTCGTGCAAATCGAAGGATATATAGGGACTTTGGTGCACCATTTACATTAAATCGGACGAAAATATATATGGAAGCTATATCTAAATCTGAACCGATTTTCGGTAAACTTAACATATGTCATTCTAGACTTCATTCAGTACGCCATTTATCTTAAATCGGACGAAAATAAAACTGAACCGATTTTCGGGAAACTTAACACATATCATTCTAGACCTAAATCATTAGGCTGTGCAAAATTTCGTGTAAATCGGAAGATATATAGGGACTTTGGTGCAACATTTATATTAAATCGGACAAAAATATATATGGGAGCTATATCTAAATCTGAACCGATTTTTCTCAATTTCAATAGGGTAAGTCCTTAGGCCAAATAAGGTTCCTATGCCAATTTTCGTCCACTTCGGATCATAAATGCAACCTGTACTTTGTTTACAATTTAATATGGACGGACGAACATGCATAAATCGACTTAAAAAGTGATTCTATGCCTATTCTCAAAAGGAACCATGTGTCTATCGCTTTTCCTTTTGCCTGTTACAAACATATGCACAGACATAATACCCTGTACCACAGTGAGGTGAAGGGTATAAACATCCACGCCTTCAAAGTGTATTTAAAAAATCCACGCCTCTTTGGTCCGAGTTGGCCTCAAAAAAATATTTAAAAAAATCCGCGACTCCTTGGTCCGAGGTGGCCTCAAAAAAAAAGTATTTAAAAAATCCACGCCTCTTTGGTCTGAAAGTGGCCTCAAAAAAATATTTAAAAAATCCACGCCTCTTTGGTCCGAGGTGGCCTTAAAAAAATATAATTTTAAAAAATCCACGCCTCTTTGGTCCGAGGTGGCCTCAAAAAATATATATTTAAAAAATCCACGCCTCTTTGATCCGAGGTGCCCTCAAAAAAAAAAAAAAAATTTAAAAATCCACACCTCTTTGGTCCGAGGTGGCCAAAAAAAAAATATTAAAAAATCCACGCCTCTTTGGTCCGAGGTGGCATCAAAAAAATATATTTAAAAAATCCACGCCTCTTTGGTCCGAGGTGGCCTCAAAAAAAATATTTTAAAAATCCACGCCTCATTGGTCCGAGATGGCCTCAAAAAAAAAATATTTAAAAAATCCACGCCTCTTTGGTCCGAGGTGGCCTCAAAAAAAAATATTTAAAAAATCCACGCCTCTTTGGTCCGAGGTGGCCTCAAAAAAAAATTATTAAAAAAATCCACGCCTCTTTGGTCCGAGGTGGCCAAAAAAAAAAAAAACTTTAAAATCCACGCCTCGTTGGTTCGATGTGGCCTCAAAAACAAATATTTAAAAAATCCACGCCTCGTTGGTTCGATGTGGCCTCAAAAACAAATATTTAAAAAATCCACCCCTCTTTGGTCCGAGATGGCCGCAAAAAAGTATATTTAAAAAATCCACGCCTCTTTGGTCCGAGATGGCCGCAAAAAAGTATATTTAAAAAATCCACGCCTCTTTGGTCCGAGGTGGCCTCAAAAAAAATATTTAAAAAATCCACGTCTCTTTGATCCGAGGTGGCCTCAAAAATAACCATTTTTTAAAAATCCACGCCTCTTTGGTCCGAGGTTGTCTCAAAAAAGAAGATATTTAAAAAATCCACGCCTCTTTGGTCCGAGGTTGTCTCAAAAAACAAGATATTTAAAAAATCCACGCCTCTTTGCTCCGAATTGACCTCAAAAAAATATTTAAAAAATCCACGCCTCTTTGGCTTGAAAGTCGCCTCAAAAATATATTTAAACCAGTGAGCGGAGCAGTATAATCGTACGCAGCCGATCATACGATACCCTACACAACTACCACGGAACTCTAACTTTCTGCAGATGTTTATTTCGAGCCTGGCCCCGGCTCCGCTTTCTTTACACTCACATATTTTCCCAATATTCCCAATATTCACTACAGCCCTTGTAATTACTTGTCCAGATTCCCTTCGTCGTGTGGCCTATAGATCGACGAAATTTATAGGCGATCGAAAATTATAGGCGTTGACCTTGACCATACCTGGATCCTCATAGAAAATTTCAAAACGATCAGCGCTATATTTCTGCCCTGTAATGTTAATGGCTTACTAAATAATATCTGAATACATAAGCACCTGTAAATATTTACGTGTAACTCCCACATCCGAGTACATACGACAATATAATTGGTATCAATTTAAAGGTCAACCACTCCTCTTAGATATGCTGTCAACTTCTCTTTTTCTTCAGAAGTCTATACTCTTCAGAAGTAAACATATACGCCATAGAATACACATTTTGTAATTTTTCACACAAAAGTCAGGGTCCATTGAACCCGTTAAATTATGACCGATCTTCAAAACAGGCATGCTGATTCTTTGGCCCGATCCTCTTCTCCCTGTAGAATTTCGCGATGTTTGGGTCATAATTGCGGCCTCTGGAGCGACCACAAAATCAGACAAAAATAAAAGTCCATTTCATCCCCTAAATATTAACAATAGGGGTCTTACATGGGCAGAACCCATCCTACATGCAAAATTTCATGAAGATTGGTTCATAACTGTGGCCTGTATCGTGTTTACAAAATATAATGGACGGACACACATGTCTACATCGACTCAGCTAGTCGAGATATGACGATCGGTATACTTAAAGGTGGGTCTAGGACCAATATTTTGTGGCGTTACAAACTCTTGGGGCTGCACAAAGCTATAATACCCTGTCAACATAATTTTGTAGGGTATAAATATATAAAAAAATAATATGCTAAAATATTTAAAGTTTGTGAATGTTTTTTAATATGCCAACAAAGTATTATGTAAATAATCTTTAAATGAATTTGTCGTTAATTATTATTATACATATGTAAATTAGATGTGTGTGAATCCCCCAATGTCTAGACCGGTTAGTCGGTCGGCCGGTCAGACAATGCCAATGTATTAAAACCAATCAAATACAACTTTTGTTTTTTTTCTTGGAAAACAATCAAATAATTTAAAAAATTTACAAATTTTAAAACACAACAATAGAGGCTCCAACATGTCTCCGAAATAGACCTGAAGATGAAATCGAAAATGTCGTAGCGAAGAATTGTGGCAAAGAAACCGCACTCAGGCAAAGAGATGGATATGCAAATAGCAATTTATTGTTAATCAAATTTTTGTTTTCAAATTCATTAATATGCGTATTGTTTTGAAACTTGTTTTATTTTTTCCATATTTTTTTTTTTTTGTTGTGATGGAATCTTAAAAATAGAATTGTTAAATATTTATGCCAAGACTAATTTTAGTAAAAAAACTGAGAAAAAATATTTTATACAAAAAATATATTTATAAGGGTAGGTTTTTATACCCTACACAACTATGTTGTCAGGGTATTATAGCTTTGTGCAGCCCCAAGAGTTTGTAACGCCGCGAAATATTGGTACTAGACCCACCTTTTAGTATACCGATCGTCATATCTCGGCTAGCTGAGTCGATCTAAACATGTGTGTCCGTCCGTCCGTCTGTCTATTATATTTTGTAAACACGATACAGGCCACAATTATGGACCAATCTTCACGAAATTTTGCATGTAGGACAGGTTCTGGCCAATGAAGACCCCTATTGTTTTTGGTAAAGATCGGTTAATATCTAGGGGATGAAATGTACCAAATACTTAATTTTTATCGGTTTTTCTGGTCGCTCTAGATGCCGCAATTATGACCCAAATATCGAGAAGGGGATCGGGCCAAACATCGGGATAAAGATCGGTCAATATTTAGCGGGTCATATGGACCCTGACTTTTGTGTGAAAAATTACAAAATTTGTATTCAATAGCGTATAGATTTTCCCCTGAAGGACATAGACCCGAAAATTTGATAGTACATCCAAAGGCAGTGGTTGACCTTTAAATTGATAGCAAATATATGGTGGTATGTACTCAGTAAGTTACACTTAAATATTTACAGGTGGTTATGTATTCAGATATTATTTAGTAAACCTTTCACCACACTAGAGGGCGGAAATATAGCGCTGATCGCTTTAAAATGTTCCATGATGTTCCAGTTATGATCAAGGATAACGCATATAATTTTTTTTTGACGATCAGATATTTATATTGTGATGAAGTGGACCGAACACTTAATTTTTTGTGTTTTTTCAAGTCGATCTATAGGCTCCAATGGGAATAAGAACATCACAATACAAGGGAAGGGAATCTGGCCAAGTAAAAGGGCTGTCCTGAACGTTAGTAATAATTGTCGGCCTCTAGTTGGTCCAGATGGTTAAAAAAAATCGCGAAATATTGCTCAAGCTCAGAATATAGATCCACAGAAAGTTAGTTTTTCGAGGAAGTTGTGTAGGGTATCATATGGTCGGCCCAGTCCGACTATACTGCTCACTGGTTAGAAATACCGTTAGGACGGCACGAAAAGTACTAGATATGGTACCATTTGTATTTGGCGAACCGCTACAGCTAGAACTCTGAAATTTAGACTGAGCGTCATTAATGGAGTGTAGGATAGATGTACCAAAGAGATTTTGGAAACTCTAACTATAAGTATGCGAAAAGTACTAAAATGTACTAAAGTTGCTAAAACTTCGTTGCATGTGAACGGATAGAGCTAAAAACTTGAAATTTGAAATGCGAATTAAGGTGGAGAAGTAGGGTCGATATAAAGAAGTGGTTTTAAAAGCGTGTAATTATGTAAATGAAAAGTACAAAACTGTACTAAATTTAGTACAATTTGAATTTGGAGAAATGGATGAAGCTGGAATGCTGAAATTTTAAATTAACATTATCGTCGGAGTGTAGGTAATTTTGCAAAATTTGTACTTATGTGTACGAAAGGACAAATGGTACTAAATTTGGTACGATTTGGATTTGGGTGAACCGATAGAGCTGGAAGACTGAAATTTAGACTGAGCATCATTAATGGAGTGTAGGATAGTTGTACAAAAGGGATTTTGGAAATTCTAACTATAAGTATCCGAAAAGTACTAAAATGTACTAAATTTGCTAAAACTTCGTTTGCATGTGAACGGATAGAGCTAAAAACTTGAAATTTGGAATGCGAATTAAGGTGGAGAAATAGGGTCGATATAAAGAAGTGGTTTTGAAAGCGTGTTCTCATGTAAACGAACAGTACTAAACTGTACCAAATTTAGTACAATTTGAATTTGGAGAAATGGATGAAGCTGGAATGCTGAAATAACATTATCGTCGGAATGTAGGTAATTTTGCACAGTTGTACTTATGTGTACGAAAGGACTAAATGGTACTAAATTTGGTACGATTTGGATTTGGGTGAAGCGATAGTGCTGGAACACTGAAATTTGAAGATATGAGTATTACTGCATTATAGAATTGAGGTATGTTGGTAGTTTGGAAATTCGTGCTTGTGTGTACTAAATTTGGTACAATTTGAATTTTGACTGAACCAATTGGGCTGAAATTCTGAAGTTTGGAATAAGGATCACTGTTGGGTTAGTGCGTAGGAATTTTTGGAAATTTCTACTAATGTGTACTAAATGATACTAAATTTGGTACAATTTGGAAATAATATTATTGTTGGAGTGTAGGATTGGGGGAATGATGCAATTTTGGCAATTTGTACTTATGGGTACTAAATTTGATAGAATTTAGATTTAGAGCTGGAATAGTGAAAATTTTAAATTATGATTAGAAGAAGTAGAAGTAGGCAGTTTTGTGAATTCGTACTTATGTGTACTAAATGGTACTAAATTTGGAACAATTTGAAATTTGGGTGAACTGATAGAGCTGAAATCCTGAAATTTGGAGTTAGGGGTCACTGTTGGGGTGTATGATTGGGATATGTGGGAAGTTTTGGAAATTTGTACTAAATGGTACCAAATGTAGATTTGGGTGAACCGATAAAGTTGAAATCTTAAAATTTGAAGTTATGATCACTGTTGGGGTTTAGAATTGAGCTATATAGGACGTTTTGGAAATTCGAACCAATGTGTACTTTATTTGGTACAATTTTAGTTTTGGTCGAACCGATAATGCTGGAAACATGAAATTTGGAGTTAAGGTCACTGCTGAATTGAAATCTTCGAATTTGAAGTTATGATCACTGTTGGGGGTTCGAATTGATCTATACAGGAAGTTTTGGAAATTCGAACTAATGTGTACTTTATTTGGTACAATTTTAATTTTGGGTGAACCGATAGAGCTGGAATCCCGAAATTTGGAGCTAGGGTCACTGTTGCGGTGTATGATTGAGATATTTGGGAAGTTTTGGAAATTTGTACTAATATGTACTTAATGGTACCAACTGTGGATTTAGGTGAACCGATAATGTTGAAATCTTCAAATTTGAAGTTATGATCACTGTTTGGGTTTCGAATTGATCTGTATAGGACGTTTTGAAAATTCGAACTAATGTGTACTTTATTTGGTACAATTTTTGTTTTGGATGAACTGATAGTGCTGGAATCCTGAAATTTGGAGTTATGGTCACTGTTGAGGTTTGGGATTGGTATGTGTAGGACTAGGTACTAATTGGTACCAAATGTGGATATGGGTGAACCGTACACTGAATTTTTAAAATAAGGTTACTGTTGGAGTGTAGAATTGGGGTATGTGGGAAATTCATAGTTATGAGCACAATTTGAATTTTGGGTGAATTAACAGATCTGGGATCCTGAAATTTGAAGCGGGAATCATTGTTGGGGTATAGGATTGAGTTATGCAGAAAGTTTTGGAAATTCGTACTAATGTGTACTAAACCAAACTTGGATTTGGAGGAACCGATAAAGCGGGAATCTTGAAATTTGGAGTTAGTATCACTGTTGAGGTGTAGAATTGAGCTATGCAGGAAGTTTCTGAAATGAGCACTAATATGTACTAAATTTGGAACAATTTAAATTTTGTGTGAACCAATGGAGCTACAATCTTGAAATTTGGTCACCCTTGGGGTGTAGGATTGAGATATGTAGAAAGTTTTGGAAATTTGTACTAAAGTGTACAAAATGGTACAAAATGTGGACTTGTTTGAACCCATAGAGCTGGAACACTGAAATTTAGAAATATGGTTACTGTTGGAGTGTAGGATTGGGGGTTTTGGAAATTTATACTTGTGTATACTACATTGTACTAAATTTCGTACAATTTGAATTTTGGGCGAACTGATAGATATGGATTCTGGAATTTGCAGTGGGGATCATTGTTGGGGTGTAGGAAATTTTGGGAAATTCGTACTAATGTGTACTAAGTGGTACCAAATTTGGATTTGGGTGATGAACCGATAGAGATGGAATCTTGAAATTTCAATTAGGATCACTGTTGGGGTGTGTACTAAATTTCGTACAATTTGAATTTTGGGCGAACTGATAGAGATAGAATCCTGGAATTTGCAGTGAGAATCATTGTTGTGGTGTAGGAAGTTTTGAAAATTCGTACTAATGTGTACTAAATGGTACCAAATTTGGATTTGGGTGATGAACCGATAGAGATGGAATCTTGAAATTTTAAGTTAGGATCACTGTTGGGGTGTAGAATTGTGTGTACTAAATTTCGTACAATTTGAATTTTCGGCGAACTGATAGAGATGGAATCCTGGAATTTGCAGTGAGGATCATTGTTGGGGTGTAGGAAATTTTGAAAGTTCATACTAATGTGTACTAAATGGTACCAAATTTGGATTTGGGTGATGAACCGATAGAGATGGAATATTGAAATTTCAAGTTAGTAAGTCTGAGAAATGTATACTAATGTGTACTAAATGACACTAAATTTGGTACAATTTGAATTTGGATGAACCGATCGGTTCAAATATTGTACCGATGGCAGAGCTGAAATCCTGTAATTGAGTAATAAGATATCCATTGGATTGCATGATGTGGGAAATAATGGAAATTTACACTTATGTGTAATAAATGGTACTGAATTGGTTGAAAATTGAATTTAGATGAGCCTATAGAGATGGAATCCTGAAATTTGGAATTTAGATTGGGGATATGTGTGAAGTTTTACAAATTCATATTTATGATTGTTAAAGTACTAACTGGTACTAAATTTGTATTTGTGTGATTGGATTTTAAATAATTCTCACATTCACTAACGAAGTAGCGGGTTTGTGATGTTATTTCTAGTTTTATATAAATAGAAATAACATCACACAAACAAACAAACATTTTCCAATGACAAACATTTAAATAAAATTTATATTTTTTTATATATTTATTTTATTTATTTATTTTGATAAATTAGTTTATTGGCATTAAATATTTTAGATTAAATATTTTTGTTAATTTGTTTTTTTCTTTATTTTTATTTTGTTTTATTTCAGGGTTAAAGTTTCAAAGGTGAGAGTTGACAGCAAACATATTGGTGGCGATTTTTTTTTTTTTTTTTTTTTTTTTGAAAATTGATTTTTTATAATTAGTTGAATCTTCCGAAATACTGGTAGTGACATAACTAATTTTGGAATTTAGCACCGGTTAATAACTAAGATTAAATTTTGAAACCACAATTCAAAATTTGTATGTCTATTAATTTGATATAAAGAAAACCAGTGAGCGGAGCAGTATAGTTGGACGGGGCCGACCATATGATACCCTACACAACTTCCATGAAAATCTAAGCGTTATGTGGTTCTATATTCTGAGATTGGGCAATATTTCGCGATATTTGCACACTTTTGACTGGCTAGAGATCAGTACAGCCCCTCTAATCAGTACAGCCCCTCTAATTACTTGTCCAGATTCCCTGCACCGTAGGTTGCGTTGTGATGTTCGGCTTTTGACCCGAAAAGTACAACTAATTAAGTTTTCTGTCCACTTCATCCGAAAAACTATTATCTGATCATCACCTAACATTTTAGGCTTGACCATAACTGGAACCTCATGGAACATTTCAAAGCGATCAGGCTATATATCCGCCCTAAAGCACCTGTAAATACGAGTACCTACGACAATATGATTGGTATCAATTTAAAGATCAACCACTCCTCTTGGATATACAACTTCTCGGGTCTATGTCCTTCAGGAGTAAATATATACGCCATAGAATACAAATTTTGTAATTTTCACACAAAAATCAGGGCCCCTTTGACCCGTTAAATATTGACCGATCTTTATAAAAACAGGCATGCTTATTCTTTGATCCGACCACCTTCTCCATGTGAAAATTCATGAAGTTCGGGCCATAATTGCGGCCTCTGGAGCGACCAGAAAATTGGACAAAAATAAAATTTTTGGTCCATTTCATCCCCTAAATATTAACCGATCTTTATCAAAAACAATAGGGGTTTTCATTGGCCAAACCCCATCCTACATGCAAAATTTCGTGAAGATTGGTCCATAACTTTGGCCTGTATCGTGTTTACAAACTATAATGGACGGACGAACGGACGGACGGAAGGAAACACATGTCTAGATCGACTCAGCTAGTCGAGATATGACGGAAAAATACGATCAAACCCCCAAAATACCGAAAATTGGGGGCTATTAGTAAAAGTGGACCTATATTTATAATTTTTTGTGAAGACATTTAGTACCCAATAATAACCCAAAATTACAGCGAATTCGGTTGAAAAAAGCGCTCAAGAACCCCAAAATACCGAAATTATGAGGGTACATTTACATGGGGAACTATGCCTAAACGTGGGCCGATAAAGCCCATCTTCGAACTTGACCTGCCTGCAGACAAAAGTCGACTCTATGCAACATTTTGGCGATCTATCTCAATTCGTTTAGATCGACTCAGCTAGTCGAGATATGACGATCGGTATACATAAAGGTGGGTCTAGGACCAATATTTCGCGGCGTTACAAACTTTTGGGGCTGCACAAAGCTATAATACCCTGACAGCATAGTTGTGTAGGGTATAAAAATAATTTATTTTAATAAGCATATTAATATGCTTTGACGTAATAAACACATTGCGTCAAAGAAATATCAAAGCATGTTTTAGACAATAGTTTGAGCAAATTTTGTATGGATCATTTCTAAGAATTAAAGAAAAAAGTTCCATGGTTTTAGGTTCCGTTTTAAAGCCATGTCTTATCGATTTATAAAAAACCAAAGCCAAAGGCACATGCCTCCATTAAAATTGACGTCAAGGCGATATTAGACCATAAAATATATTAAAATTTAAAAATTATACTTTTTTATCACGATTCAAAAAAACAACATGAAGATGAAAAATTGAAAAGAAAAAAAATATTTATATGCATTTAACCCAATTTTTAAAATGCAAACAAAACAAAAATATTATGCAATGGAAAAACACCCCAGATGGAGAATTTTCGAAAATTTTCCTCTTTACGATGTCATTGTCATTTCATTATTGTTGCACTGCAGTAACCCTTTGCAAAATTGCACATGTCCATATGTATGTTGGATGTATGTATTTTAATATGTCAATGATTCCACATTAACAATTCTTCCGGTTCGGTTCATTCATCCATTCACAAAAGAAAAAAACAAATAAACAATAAACTTTTAAGAATTGTACAAATAAGCGTGCGAATTTCAATGACATTGTAAATATGAATTTATACAATTTATTGAAATTAAATAATTCACACAATAATTGAGTGCAATCAGAGCAAGAGGAGAAGAAATGTCTAAACCAACAGGTAAAAAAGTAGTTAAGCTCGACAGGCCCGATTTTTTATGCCCTCCACCATTAGGATGACAATCAAAATAAATAGTAGGTTGTGGAAAAAGATTTCCAGATTTCTCGTATAGTATCGATCAAATAATTTCAGATTTATGCTCCTTGGGTCACCCATCCAAGAAATTGTTTGATCGCAGTAAAAAAATTATTTTCCTGTTATTTGTTTGGTGCTTTCAGTTGTGAGTTACATGTTGTTAAAAATGAAAGTGAACAAAGAAAAAATTCGGTACATTACAGTTTTTCTTTGACAAAGGCGAAAATGCAAGCCAAACGGCTAAAATTGTGAATGGTGTTGATGGCTCCGATACTGTAACAGTAAATTATGTGCAATTTTGGTTTCAAAGATCCCGTTTAGGAATTGTTGATGTTAAAGGGGCACCTCGCATTTACAATTGAACAGAAACTGCTAGAATTGGTCAACCGGAGAGGTGTCGTGTTCCATCAGGACAACGCCAGACCACACACATCTACAATGACGCGTCAGAAAATTTGAAAGCTTGTTTGGGAAATGTTTATGCATCCGCCCTACAGTCCGGATTTGGCACCAAGCGATTATCATATTTTTATTGCATTACAAAACTTCTTTAATGATAAAAAATTGGTACATAGGGAGGATTGTGAAAATCGGCTACTAGAGTTTTTGGCAAATAGAGAGCAGGACTTCTATGAGAGAGGGATTATGAAGTTACCATTAAAATGACCCAAATCGAACATTCCGAAGCATGCTAAATAAAAACCTCTCTAGTACGGAAATGTGCTATACAATTAGAACCCAAAATACCAAATTAAAGCCAAATCGATTGTAAAACCAGTCCAAAAACTCCAAAACACCGAATACGGAGGGGTACCGTTATATGGGGGCAACCCTTAAACGTGGGTCAAAAAAGAGGACCCAAAATAACAAATTACTGCCAATTCGTTTGGAAAAACTGACCAAAATCCCCAAAATACCGAATAATGGGCGGTACGGCTGTATGGGGGCTACCCTGAAACTGAGATCAATATTTAATATTTATCAATATTGAATATTAATGAGAACCCAAAATACAAAATTATAGTCAATTCGGTTGGAAAACCTTTCCAAAATCCCCAAAATACCGAATAATGGGCGGTACCGTTATATGGGGGCTACCCTGAAACTTGGGTCAATATTAAAAATTTTTGGTACGGTGATGTGTTACTTAATGAGTAGCCTAAATACCAAATTACAGCCAATTCGGTTGGAAAACCTGTCCAAAATCCCCAAAATACCGAATAGTGAGCGGTACGGTTATATGGGGGCTACACTGAAACTTGGGTCAATATTAAACATTTTTGGTACGGTGATGTGTTATTTAATGAGTACCCTAAATACCAAATTACAACCAATTCGGTTGAAAACCTGAAAACCTGGCTATACCCTGAAACTGAGATCAATATTTAATATTAATGAGAACCCAAAACACAAAATTACAGCCAATTCGGTTGGAAAACCACTCCAAAATCTCCAAAATACCGAACACTGGGCGGTACCGTTATATGGGTAGCCCCCTGAAACTGGGATCAATATTACTATTACGGATATGTGTAAGTTAATGAATATCCAAAATTCCAAATGAAGTCAATTCGGTTGTAAATCGTTTCCAAATTACCAAATACTGGGCGGTACCGTTATATGGGGGCTACACCAAAACCTTGACCGATATATCCCATTTTCAATACCAAACATCCTAGGAGTACTAGCAAAAATATATGCAAAATTTCAGAGCTCAATCTGAAATATTGCGATATCTATTGTGATTTCAACAGACGGACTCCCAAAAAATCGATATCGAATTTTATTCTGATCAAGAACATATGTACACTTTTGGTGTCTCCGGTGAATATTTCGAGGTGTTGCAAACGGAATGACAAATTTAATATACAATCCACCTTATGGAATCCGATATGCCAAATTAATAGCCCTTTCGACAAAAAAATCAGTTAAGATTTTAATAAATAGTTATGATTTTCCACAAAAAATAATAATTTTGGTTGAAAGATGTGCCACCCCATGAGAGTTTGCAAAAATTCAGTAAGGGATGTCTACTTTACTACTTCCCTTACTTGACTGGGCCGACTATATGATACCCTTCACCACTGTTGGTGTATTCTACATAGTCTCCTAACATACATCGCCTTTTCGAAAGAATACTGACATGAAAATGAACGATATATATATAAGAACTTTTGTGCACTATTTCAAATAAATCGGACGGATATATATATATATATATATAGGAGCTATACTAAATCTAAACCGATTTTCACGAAAGTTAGCATACATCATTCTACACTGAATTCAGTACACTATGCCAAATTTCGTGTATATCGAAATATATTTAGGGACTTTGGCGCACCATTTATCTTAAATCGGACGAAACTATATACGGGAGCTATATTTAAATGTGAACCGATATTCACGAAACTTAATACACATCATTCTAGACTTAATTTACTGCGCTATACCAAATTTCGTGCAAATTGAAAAATATATAGAGACTTTAGTTCACCATTTACATATCCAAATCGGAACCGATTTCCTCGAAACTAAGCAGATATCATTCTAGACTTAATTTAATACGCTAAGCCCAATTTAGTGCAAATTCGAAAGATATTTAGGGGCTTTGGCGCCCCATTTACATAAAATCGGACGAAAATATATATGGGAGCTATATCTAGATTTGAACCGATTTTTCCCAATTTCAATAGGGTTCGTCCTTAGGCCAAATAAGTGAGCTGTGCCAAATTTCATCCAAATCAGATGATAAATGCGACCTGTACTTTGTTTACAATTTAACATCAACAGACGGACAGACGGACGGACGGACGGACATGCATAAATCGACTTAGAAAGTGATTCTATGCATATTCTCAAAACGAACCATGGGTCCATCTCGTTTCCTTTTGCCTGTTACAAACATATGCACAAAGACATAATACCCTATAACACAGTGTGGTGAAGGGTATAAAAATTGAGCCTACTCGAAAAATAAAAAGTCCTCAAACTAACCAAAATACCGAAATTTGGGTTGTAGCATTATATCGGAGCTACTCTAAAAAGTGTACCAATATTGATGATTTC
The DNA here is from genome assembly GCF_032173495.1 of Musca vetustissima. Taxonomy (NCBI): domain Eukaryota; kingdom Metazoa; phylum Arthropoda; class Insecta; order Diptera; family Muscidae; genus Musca; species Musca vetustissima. The sequence goes on along the minus strand of NW_026877433.1, from coordinate 182,668 downwards.
TGGTAGGAAGATATTCTACTCAGTGAGAACTCAAAATACCACAGTATAGGTTATTAGGTTGAAACACGTATGGAATCATGGGGAGGCGGGTACCTTTGTATTGGGACTTCGTCGAAACATGGGCCAATGGGGATAATTTTTGGTGGGAAGGTTGTCAACTCAGTGGCAATCCTTAATATCAAATTGGAATCAATTCGGTTGAAAAACATGCCCCAACGCATCATAATACCGAACAATGGGAGGTACCTTTAATAATATAATAGAAATTTCAGAAGTTTTTAATGGATAATTATACTCTCAGCCTTATGGCTAAAGAGGGTTATACACTTTGACATGGTGAAAATGTGCCTCATCGAAATATTTGTTCCAGACCCCATGTTTCTTTGGACAAAATCCGTTTCAGTATATTAAAATTTCATACAAACTTTGCCCATATTATTATTTCTTCCAAACTTAGTTCAAATTCGAAGATGGGGAATATCGGTCTACTCCTTCTGGAAGCTCCACACAGGGACTAGGTCTAAATGCGGCCATACTTCATTATCGAACCTTACGTACTAATTTTTTTATCTCGCTATACTCCGCAGGTGAAATGATTACAACATAGTCATAGAACCAAACTCAAAACGTGGAACAAATCTGATAACTATTTTAATATAAACCAGTAAGGAAAGTAGTAAAGTCGGACGGGGCCGACTATATGATACCCTTCACCACTATGGGTATATTAAACAGGACTATTAGCATGAAATTGGATGAAATAAAATATGTGGTATTTATCTAAATGTGAATCTACCTAGATCTATCCATAAAGTATGTAAATCGACTTCAAACAAATATAAATAGGTCATCCGTTGGGCTATGTCTGTAATTCTAGAAAACGCAACTACGTTATTCTATGCTCAATTTTGTACGATGTGCAAAATTTGATGTCAATCTGACTAACATGAGGAGTTTGATGTCCAATTTACTTGAAATCGGGCGGAAATATATATTTGGAAGCTCTAACCAAATATTAAGCGATTTCAAACAAACTTGTCACAGGTTAGGTTATACTAATTTCAGAACGTTTTGTTCCTATTGGTTCTTTGGTGCGTCAATTACTTAAAATCAATCTATAATAAAAGGGAGCTATATCTAAATCTGGACCGATTTTCACAAAACAAGACAGACATCACTCTAGGCTCAAGTCAGTACGTTATGCGAAATTTCGTGCAAATCGAAGGACATATAGGCACTTTGGTGCACCATTTACATGAAATCGGACGAAACAATCGAAAGATATATAGGGACTTTGGAGCACCATTTACAAGAAATCGGACGAAACTATATATGAGAGCTATATCTAAATCTGGACCGATTCTCACGAAATTTGGCAGACATCATTCTAGACCTAAATAATTAGGCTGTACCAAATTTCGTGCAAATCGGAAGATATATAGGGACTTTGGGCACCATTTACATAAAATCGGACGAAACTATATATGGGAGATATATCTACATCAGGACCGATTTTCATGAAACTTGGCAGACATCATTCTAGGCTAAATTAAGTACGTTATGCCAAATTTCGTGCAAATCGAAAGATATATAGAGACTTTGGTGCACCATTTACATGAAATCGGACGAAACTATATATGGGAGCTATATCTAAATTTCGACCGATTTTCTCGAAAGTTGGCAGACATCATTCTAGGCTCAATTCAGTACGTTATGCCAAATTTCGTGCAAATTGAGAGATATATAGGGACTTTGGGGCACCATTTACATGAAATCGGACGAAGCTATATATGGGAGCTATATCTAAATCTGGACCGATTTTCACGAAACTTGGCAGACATCATTCTAAGCTCAATTCAGTACGTTATGCCAAATTTCGTGCAAATCGAAAGATATATAGGGACTTTGGGGCACCATTTACATGAAATCGGACGAAACTATATATGGGAGCTATGTCTAAATTTGGACCGATTTTCTTGAAAGTTGGCAGACATCATTCTAGGCTCAATTCAGTACGTTATGCCAACTTTCGTGCAAATCGAAGGATATATAGGGACTTTGGGGCATCATTTACATGAAATCGGACGAAACTATATATGGGAGCTATATCTAAATTTGGACCGATTTTCTCGACAGTTGGTAGACATCATTCAAAGCTCAATTCAGTACGTTATGCCAAATTTCGTGCAAATCGAAAGATATATAGGGACTTTGGGGCACCATTTACTTGAAATCGGACGAAACTATATATGGGAGCTATATCTAAATCTGGACCGATTTTCACGAAACTTGACAGACATCATTCTAGGCTCAATTCAGTACGATTTCTTGCGATTTGCACGAAATTTGGCATATTTCGTGCAAATCGAAAGGTATATAGGGACTTTGGGGCACCATTTACATGAAATCGGACGAAACTATATATGGGAGCTATGTCTAAATTTGGACCGATTTTCTCGAAAGTTGGCAAACATCATTCTAGGCTCAATTCAGTACGTTATGCCAAATTTCGTGCAAATCGAAGGATATATAGGGACTTTGGGGCACCATTTACATGAAATCCGACGAAACTATATATGGGAGCTATATCTAAATTTGGGCCGATTTTCTCGAAAGTTGGCAGACATTATTCTAGGCTCAATTCAGTACGTTATGCCAAATTTCGTGCAAATCGAAAGATATATAGGGACTTTGGGGCACCATTTACATGAAATCGGACGAAACTATATATGGGAGCTATATCTAAATCTGGACCGATTTTCACGAAACTTGGCAGACATCATTCTAGACCTAAATGATTAGGCTGTACCAAATTTCGTCCAAATCGAAAGATATATAGCGACCGTTTACATTAAATCGGTTAAATATATATATGGGAGCTATATCTAAATCTGAACCGATTTTTCCCAATTTCAATAGGGTTCGTCCTTGGGCCGAATAAGTGACCTATGCCAAATTTCATCCAATTCGGATCATAAATGCGACCTGTACTTTGTTTACAATTTAACATGGACAGACAGACAGACGGACGGACGGACATGCATAAATCGACTTAGAAAGTGATTCTATGCATATTCTCAAAAGGAACCATGGGTCTATCTCGATTATTTTTGCCTGTTACAAACATATGCACAAAGACATGGTGAAGGGTATAAAAAGGGGGTTATATGGGGACTACCCCAAAAAGGGGGCTGAATTAATAATTTTTGTTACCCCATACGACTACAAAATACCAAATTTCAGCAAATTCGGTTGAAAAACACGCTCAAGAAGCCCAAAAAAACCGAAAATTGGTGGTACCCTTATATGGGGGCTATTTATTTAAGAGATAATTTTATTGGAATTATATTTTTGCAGATTTTTTAAAATTATAATTCCGATAAAATTAAACACAAAAACAAAATTCAACCTCTTCAAATCTTCAAGCATTTTTTTGTGACATTGATATTATACCATAATGTATGTAAGTATGTACATATGTATGCCGGTAGAACATGATTGTTTTTTTTTCAATGATAGAGGGAGGGGCGTAACAAATAGATAATAATGTTCAACAACAACATTATAAAAGAAAAACAAATATTTTTGCCATTCAATGGGGCATGCAATTAGCGCAACTCTATTTTTATGACTGTCGCCTCACATCGATAAAATGAAATTCCAAGAAATTCCCCGGAAAAAAAGTAAAACAAACAAAACAATTTGATGACATTCTTTTAACCCATTAGGGGGCAGGCAAGCAGCTGACACAGATGCGATGCAATGGGAATGTCAATTTATTGGTCATATCTAGATATTTTTATATTGTGATTGGTGTTGTTGTTGTTGGTATTTTGCGTTGTTGTTTTATCAATTTGCAATGAGGATGATGATGATGATGGCAATGGTGATATACAAAAAAAAAATACAAAAACAAATTAAAAAAAAAACACAACAACATCAATGCATAGCATGTCATACGGAAATGATTTTAAACAATTAGTGTTTGACTTGTTATTGTTGGTGTTGTACTTTTTTTTAAGCTACTCATTGAAACTGACATTGATGTTGTTGTTGTCGATTGTTTAACACAAACAAGTCAATTAACGAAATAAATATTTTTTTTGTTCCAACCAAAACTAGAAACATTGTGTAAAATTAAATTTAAATTAAAAACAATTAATTTTTTTCAAAAAAGAATAACAACAAAATCATTATTTTTCTGCTTTGCTAAATATTTTATGGACTGTGAATGTTATGAAAATTAAATAATAATCTTGTTAAAAATTGACCAAGCATAACTAAATGGATGTGATTCAAACAACTTGTTTTGGACGATTAGTCAGGGGAGTTTGGAACAAAGTTTTTGTTAAATGATATATTATTAAATAATATCAAAATTAGTTTTGGATATACATATCCTTTTTGAAATCCACTCATTGGGTTAGGCATTGAAATTAAAAAAAAAGAACTCCTAATGATCTTAATTTGTTTTAATTATGCCTTATGGTATTAATGTTTTTCAGTCCTTCAGTCTATAAAAATGGTCTTGAAAAAAAATTTAAAAAAAAATCACTCCTAGCGACCTTGAAAAATATTTTCAAAAACGCACTTCTTTTGGCTTTACCATAAAAATATTTTTTTAAGACACTGAATTATGTCTTACATCTTTAAAAAACCCATGCCTTGATCCATGGGTATCCTAAAACTTGCGTCAATATTAATAATTTAATAATAATTAATAATTTTTGGTAAGGAGATGTGTTATTCAATGAGAACCCAAAATACCAAATTACAGCCAATTCGGTTGGAAAACCTGCCCAAAATCCACAAAATACCGAATACTGGGCGGTACGGTTATACCTGCCCTGAAACTTGGGTCAATATTAATAATTTTTGGTACGGAGATGTGTTATTCAATGAGAACCCAAAATACCAAATTACAACCAATTCGGTTGGAAAATCTGTCCAAAATCCACAAAATACTGAATATTGCTGGGTAACGTTATATGGGGGCTACCCTGAAACTGGGGTTAATATTACAAATTTTTTGTACGGAGATGTGTTATTCAACAGGAACCCAAAATACCAAATTACTGCCAATTCGGCTGGAAAACCTGTCCAAAATCCACAGAATAACGAATACTGGGGGGTACGGTTATATGGGGTCTACCCCGAAACTTTGGTCAATAATAATAATTTTTGGTACGGTGACGTGTTATTCAATGAGAACCCAAAATACCAATTTACAGCCAATTCGGTTGTAAAACCAGCCGAAAACCTCCAAAATACCGAATACTGGGGTTACCGTTATATAGGGGCTACCCTGAAACTGAGGTTAGTATTAAAACATTTTGGTACGACGATGTGTTATTCAATGATTACCCAAAATACCAAATTACACTCAATTCGGTTGGAAAACGTGGCCAAAATCCCTAATATACTAAATATTGCTAGGTAACGTTATATGGGATCTACCCTGAAACATTGGTCAATATTAATAATATTTGGTAAGGAGATGTGTTATTCAATGAGTATCCAAACTACCGAATTAGAGACAATTCGGTTGAAAAACGTGGCCAAAATTCCCAAAATACAGAATATTGCTAGGTAACGTTATATGGGATCTACCCTGAAACTGGGTTCAATATTACAAATTTTTTGTACGGAGATGTGTTATTCAATGAGAACCCAAAATACCAAATTATAGTCAATTCGGTTGGAAAACCTATCCAAAATCCCCAATATACCGAATACTGGGGGGTACGGTTATATGAGGGCTACCCTGAAACTTGGGTCGATATTAATAATTTTTGGTACGGAGATGTATTATTCAATAGGAACCCAAAATACCAAATTACAGCCAATTCGGTTGGAAAAGCTGTCCAAAATCCAAAAATACCGAATACTGGGGGTACGGTTATATGAGGGCTACCCTGAATCTTGGGTCAATATTAATAATTTTTGGTATGAAGATGTGTTATTCAATAGGAACCCAAAATACCAAATTGCAGCCAATTCGGTTGGAAATGCCCAAAATACCGAATACTGGGGGGTACGGTTATATGAGGGCTACCCTGAATCTTGGGTCAATATTAATAATTTTTGGTAAGGAGATGTGTTATTCAATGAGTACCCAAACTACCGAATTACAGTCAATTCGGTAGCCAAAGTGGTTTACGCAGATAAAGAACAAGATTGCCATATAAAAAAATGTGGTAGCGGGTCGGAAAAAAATTAAACCAAGATTTTATGAGCGCTGTTCGAAGGTTCCCCCGTTCAAAAGGTGGCCCCTCTCCCCTACTTATTTCTAAAACCTCCTTCCTACCCCAAACCTACACTCCCACAGTCATCCTAAATCCAAGTTTCAGGATTCCAAATCTATTGGTGCACCCGCAATTCAAATCGTACCAAATTTAGTACATAGTTGTACCAATTTCCAAAACTCACATACCCCAAAAAACCTACATAAAACCTACATACCCCAATCCTACACCCCCACAATTATCGAAAATCCAAGTTTCAGGATTCCAACAATTCAAATTGTACCAAATTTAGTACACAGTAGAACGAATATCCAAAACTTCTTACTTAACCCAAACCAACCAACCCCCACAGTGATCCTAAATCTAAGTTTCAGGATTCACAGTCTATCAGTTCACCCACAATTCAAATTGTACCAAATTTAGTACAAAGTACTTTTTACTTAACCCAAACCAACACCCCCACAGTGATCCAAAATCCAAGTTTCAGGATTCCAACAGTATCGCTTCACCGACAATTTAAATTGTACAAAATTTAGTACACAATAGTACCAATTTCCAAAACTTCCTACATACCCCAATCCTACACCTCCACAGTGATCCTAAATCAAAAATTTATGATTTCAACTCTATCGCTTCACCCACAATTTAAATTGTACCAAATTTAGTATACATTAGTAAAAATTTCTAAAACTTTTTACATATTTCAATCTTACACTTTAACAGTGATCCTGACTACAAATTTCATGTTTCTAGCTCTATTGGTTCAGCTAAAATAAAAATGTACCAAATTTAGTACCATTTAGTAACCATAAGTATTAATTTGTTAAACTAAATACTAACCCTAATCCTACATCCCTACAATGATCCTTCACCCAAATCCAAGTTGTACCAATTATAGGACGATTAAGTACTTTTCGTACACATAAGTAAAAATCTCCCAAACTGCGTACATATCCCAATCCTACACTCCGACGGTTATGTTACTTTAAATGTTCAGGATTCCAGCTCGATTTGTACTTCCAAAATCAAATTTGTACTAAATATAGTACCATATAGTACTTTTCGTTACATGAGTACACGCTTTCCTCACATCGACCCCAATTCTCAACCTTAATTTGCATTCCAAACTTCAATTTTTTAGCTCAATACATTCACATGCTACGAAATTGTACCAAATTTAGTAAATTTCAGTACTTTTCGGATACTTATAGTTCGAATTTGCTACATCTATTCTACACCCCATCAGAGACCCTCAATCCAAATTTCAGAGTTCTAGCTCTACTGGTTCGCCAAATACAAATGATGCCATATTTAGTACTTTTCGTACGGTTCTAGTACGGATTTCCAAAAGCCCAGCCTTATCTATCACATTTGGACTAAGAGTGACACTCACCTAAAATTTCAAGATTCTAGCTTCAGCTGGGCGTTGATGAATCGTTAAATCAGTCAGTCAAACACTTTACTCTTTTATTAGTATAGATTCATTAAAAATTGGTTTCTATTTGAGAATTTAATTGAATGATTCATTTGTTTTGTTTTCCTATTTTAAAAGACGTAATTAATTCTCTCAAATAGTTTTATTGATAAAAAAATGCAGTATTACTCACCTGTTTGCAATTACGGCTGATGATCTTGACGATGACGCCGCCAACGATAATGATGACGACGACGGCGTAGTTGTTTTGATTTCGTTGTTTGTTGTGTTGTCGATTATTTTTTTGCAAATAGTCTTCTATTTTTAGCAATAAATTTAGCTATTTTGCAAACAAACAAACGCCACTGCAGTTTGAAAACATATAACAAATACCACGAGCGCGATTTTATAAACATTTAATTATCAATTGCAAATTTTGGGGGCAGTATTGAAATTTTTAATTTAGGAAAAAAATACAAATTTATTTATTTTGGAATGAGTTGTCATTTCTACACAGTAGTTCAGAAGTTATTTTTTGTTTATTGCACACTGCAGTTCAAAAATTATGAATTTTAAAAATGTTTACAATTTTTACAATAATCGAAAAATTTTGGGGGCAGTATGTATTGAAAATTTTAATTTTGAAATTTTAATTTATTTTGCTTTATTGTACACTGTAGTTCAAAAATTATAAATTTAAAAAAATTTTACAATTTTCAAATTAAAATTAATTATTAATTAATTATAATTGTGTTATAATCATTTGCTAACATTTGGAAACATTTTTGAAAATTGATTTTTTTTTCATAATTTTACACCATTGATTGAAAGAATGAATTATAATTTTAACACTATAGTTTATAAATTATTTATCCCTTTTTTATTTTCAAATTTTTTTAATTTTTTTATTTCAAAAATTATTAATTTTATCCTAGTTTTCCCAAATTATTTTATATTGAAATGTTTCAAATTTATAATTTTTTTTTAAATTTTTTCTTTTTAAGTATTTTTTTGTATATATTTTCTACTTTGAAACACTGTTCTATTTGTTTTCTTATTTATTGCCTTGAAACACTGTCCACAGATCACAACAGTTCATTGCACTCTGCCTTGTTTGCATCCAGAAAAAAAAACAAAAACAATGCAATACTACAAATAAATACTTGCTGCGTCATCATGTTTTTTCCTGAATTGTTTACCAGATTTGTTTTCAATTTCAGCATAACCGTAAAGTGACAAAAACAACTCCACATACCAACATACATATTATTTTATTATACTCTGCCCCACTACTGCTGTTGTGTAGTTACATACATATGTTTATTTTTTCTACACACATAACCCATTCAGTTTCACTTTTTTTTTTTTGATTTGCTATTGTTTTTGTTTTGTTTGTGTAATATGAAACCAACACACAATGTAAATAATTGTTGTTGTTGTTAATTTAATTAAGAACTAGTTTTATATTTTATCTACAACAACATAAAATCTTCACAACAAATATTTAAATTAGCAATAATAATTAAAATAACATTAAACTTCTAACCCGATTTTAACACCGACGTACAGACGGACGACACTTGATTGAACCACGACGCCACAAACAAAACTAAATGGGAAGTGGGCTGACAAATCACCTCATACCCCCAAAAAATTGCAATCCAATTAGACAAGTTAGACAAACAGGATGAAATTGAAACATTCATTAATGCAGGAGTAATCAAGCAAAACACAATTTAACGGGATAACAATTGCAAAGAGATCACAATGACAACAACAACAATTCAAGAGGCAGTTAACAAGCAGGCATAACCGCCGGCCTTGAATTGGTTTGTGTTGTTGTGAGAGCATTGTGATTTGGTGGGGGACATGGGAGAACAGAGAACAGTACATACGAATTATGATCGTTTGTTAGAACAAATCACAATTATTGTAGTTGTTGTTTTTGTCACAAAAAGGAGTGAGAAAAGTTTGGATGTTTATAGGAAAATATAAGCACAGTGAGTCAAAAATGGATTGTTAATGATTACATATTCTATGGAATAAAATAAAGTAGTGATTCTGATTTGAAGAAAATTGTGTGAATTTTTAAAGAATATTTTTTTCAAGGCCTATCACAAGGCGTGCATTTCTATAGAATATTTTTCCAAGGCCTATTACAAGGCGTGGATTATTAAAGAATATTTTTTCAAGGCCTATTACAAGGCGTGGATTATTAAAGAATATTTTTTCATGGCCTATTACAAGGCGTGGATTATTAAAGAATACTTGTTCAAGACTTGTCACAAGGCGTGGATTTTTAAAGAATATTTTTTCAGTGCCTATCACAAGGCGTGGATTTTTAAAGAATATTTTTTCAAGGCCTATTACAAGGCGTAGATTATTAAAGAATATTTTTTCAAGGCCTATTACAAGGCGTGGATTTTTAAAGAATATTTTTTCAGTGCCTATCACAAGGCGTGGATGTTTAAAAAATATTTTTTCAAGGCCTATTACAAGGCGTGGATTATTAAAGAATATTTTTTCAAGGCCTATTACAAGGCGTGGATTATTAAAGAATATTTTTTCAAAGGCCTATCACATGGCGTGGGTATTTAAAGAATATTTTTTTCAAGGCGTATCACAAGGCGTGGATTTTTAAAGAAATTCCTATGTTTCTAATTTATTTATTAATGTAAAATATATATTTAAACATTTTTAAAGGATTTTAAAATTTCCAATTTTATTATTGAAAGTTTACACTTTAAAAAAAAAATGTGGAACTATTGGAAATATATTTTTAACATGTTTTAGGGATCCATAGGTATTTATGAGAAAAAGATTTCATAAAATATCGAAAAAAACAAATTTTCCTGAATTTTTGAAATTATTTATGCAAGGGAGTTAAATTAATATTCTAATATTTCTTAAGATTTTAGGAGCTATCGGAGCTATAAGTTACATTTAAACCAGTGAGCGGAGCATTATAGTCGGACGGGGGCGACCACAACTACCACGGAACTTCCTATTGCCCGATTAGAGGTCAACAGCACCTCTTCCTTACACCGAATATGACAGCCGTTCTAATTACTTGTCCAGATACCCTTCACCGTGAGTTGTGTTGTAATGTTCGGCTTATAATTGTTGCATATATCGACTCGACAAAACACAACAAAATTAAGTGTCCGGTCCATTTCATCCAAAAATTATTATCTGATCTTCGCCGAATATTATAGGCGTTGTCCTTGTCCCTAACTACAAATTCATGGAAGTTTTCAAAGCGATCAACGCTATCAGCGTGAGCACCTGTAAACATTAAAGTGCAACTCCCACATCCGACAATATAATTGGTATCAATTAAAAGGTCATCACACTTCTTGGATATATTATCAACTTCTCGGGTCTATGTCCTTCAGGGGAAAATATATACGCTATAGAGTACAAATTTTCTAATTTTTCACACAAAAGTGAGGGTCCATTTGACCCCCAAAATATTGACCGATCTTTTTGAAAACAGGCAGGCTTATTCTTTGGCCCGATTGCGGCCTCTGGAGCAGCCAGAATATCAGACAAAAAAAAATGTTTTTGGTCCATTTCATACCCTAAATATTAACGGATTTTTACCAAGAACAATATGGGTCTTCATTAGGCAGAACCCATCCTACATGCACAATTTCGTGAAGATTGGTCCACAAATGTGGCCTGTATTGTGTTTACATATTATAATGGACAGACGGACGGACGGACACACATGTCTAGATCGACTCAGCTAGTCGAGATATGACGATCGGTAGAAGCTTTCAAAGTATGAAAGTTTCTTTAATCGTACGTGCCATGCTAAGTACATTTGTGGTTATAACTTTGGTTTGGATTGACAGATGATTACCAAAATTTCACTAAATTTAAATTAAGGGCCGTAGTATCTAAAAAAGCAAAGAACTTTAAAACATGCTAAGTCGACTTAACATACGATGGTTCGGAGGCGTCGATATATGGAAAATATATAATTTTAACAATGGTTTTGAAAGGGCTTTGATTTAATTTTTGAAAAAATTTCAAGAAATTATGCTAATTTTAAAATTGTTAAAAAATTTTTAAAATATTGAATTTTTAATTGAATATTTAAATATTTTTCATATGCAAATTATTTTCTCTCCCTCAAAACACTGTCCATAAAATATGTATGCGCAATGAATGCTGTTCACAGTTCAATGCACTCTTCTCCTTCCATGCCATCCCGAGCAGTGGCTTTGCTTTATCACCGCCGCCGTCGTCTTTACTAAATTGTTTACAATATTTTATGTGGTGGCGGCTGTAAATTTTTGTTTTGAATTTCACCATAACCGTAAACTGCAACAACAACGACAAAAGCAAGTGCATGCTTGTTTTGATGACACACTTTGGCAATGCTGTTGTTGTTATTTTTATTTGCATGTTTTTGTATTTTTTTTCTCTTCATACACACCACATACATATTCTTCATTCAGATTCACTTTTTGCTATTTTTTTTATTTTACAACAAATCTAGAATATTATCGTGGTTTCTCGCAAACGTTGACATGCTTCCATACAAATGAACAAACGCACAAACATTACTTTTACACACAACATGTTTATCAATTGGCAAAAAAACATACAAAACAACAAACAATGTTGTGACAAACATCAATAAACAACCACAAACATAATTGCATTAACATTTATTGTATGTTCTCAGTCACTCGGCCAGCCAATTCATCCATCAATGATTGTCAAGGGGGTTTGAGTTGAGTTGGAGCAAGCAACAATGTGATCATCAAACAACGGCAAACAAAGAGCTTGAATGGGGGATTGGGGACTCAGCAGCAGCACCGCATACCATACAAAATTCCAATGAAGTACATCAAAAAAACAACAACTGCAACCAAACATCTACACACACAATCAATCGAACTCCACACAAGTCAGCCAAAACATAACGGTACAGAATAAACAAATTCATGACAATAACAAAGCTACAGGCTGGTGGCGGTGGCTGGGTGCTGCTGTGTTGTGTTGCTGTTGGGTAGGCTTAGCAAATGCACTTGTTTTGATTTTTTGTGCTTTGTTGTTTTGTGTGTGTGTGTACGTCCGTGTGTTTATGACTGAGATATTTGAAGGAGACAACAAGAAATTTTAACAACAACATTCTTCAAAGCTAAGGTTGGTTTTCAGAGGAAGAGTGATGTCAATGTTGTGTTTTTAATTAAACGCTGGGGTTTTCATATTTTAGGTGCGGTGTTTTTCGAAGAGAAATTGTTCTTATTAGTATTGAATTGAATGAAAATTGAAAAAATATTAACATATTTTGAGGTAGTAAACATTTGGGAAAAACAACGAATTATTTTTTGTTAAATGTTATATTGAATTTGAGGAATTTTGAAATACTATTTTGGAATGACTATTAAAGAAATGTACGCATACATTTGTTGAGTTTTTGAAAAATCTTTAGTATATTTATTGGAAGACTATGTTTTCAATATAAAATAATTATAATTATATATTATTATAGCTTTGTGCAGCCCCAAGAGTTTGTAACGCCCACCTTTAAGAATACCGATCGTCATATCTCGACTAGCTGAGTCGATCTAGACATGTGTATCCGTCCGTCTGTCCATTATAATGTGTAAACACGATACAGGCCACAGTTATGGACCAATCGTCACGAAATTTCGCAGGATGGGTTGTGTCCAATGAAGACCCCTATTGTTTTTGGTAAAGATCGGTTAATATTTAGGGGATGGAATGGACCAAATACCTAATTTTTATCAGTTTTTCTGGTAGCTCCACAGGCCACAAATATGGTCCAAACATCGCGAATTTTTAGATGGTGAAGGGGATCGGGCCAAAAAATAAGCATGCCTGTTTTGATAAAGATCGGCAAATATTTAGCGGGTCAAATGGACCCTGACTTTTGTGTGAAAAATTAAAAGGTTTTAAGAGTAAATATTTACCCCTGAAGGACATAGACCCGAGAAGTTGGTAGTGTATCCAAGAGGAGTGGTTTGCCTTGTCCATTAACACACTGGAGGGCAGAAATATAGAGCTGATCGCTTTGGAATGTTCCATGAGGTTCCAGTAGTGGTCAAGGTCAACGCCAATAATTTTCGGTGATGATCAGATAATAATTTTGGGATGAAGTGGACCGAAAACTTATTTTTTTGTGTGTGTTTTTTTTTCGAGTCGATCCATAGGCCACAATTATAAGCCGAACATCACAACACAACCCAAGGTAAAGGGAATCTGGACAAGTAATTAGAAGGACTGTACCGAATATTAGTAATATTCGCAAAATATGTCAGTGTAAGAAAGAGGTACTGTTGACCTCTAATCGGGCAAGAGAATGCATATATTACGAACTATTGCCCAGGCCCAGAATAAACATGGGCAGAAAGTTAGAGTTCCGTGGTAGTTGTGTAGGGTATCGTATGGTAGACCCCGTCCGACGATATTACTCCGCTCACTGTTTTTTTTTTTAGTTTTTATTCCAAGTATTTATTTTACGAATTATTGATTGTTTTCTACGAATTCTAGCAATTTAGGATTTTCCGAAGTGTACTGTACATATTGTTGCTAATTTTAATAGATTTACAGTTTTTTTTTATTTTTTTATATGTAAAGGATTTTTTAATTTTATTTGTATTTTTTGCTTGAGGTAGAACGTTTTATATGTAATTATACAACTTTTTTTTTAACTTATCAGTGGATTTTTTCGATTTATTTATATAATTTTATTTTTTTTAATAAAATACGATTTGTGTTTTAAAATTTTTATATAATACATTTTTTTATAAAATTCCTATTTTAAATTTAAAATTTTATGTTATATTTTGTAAATAGATTTTTATTTCTGCTTTAATAAATAAAAACAGGGATAATTATCAACATTTTGATATATTTTCCATAAAAATCGCTTAAATGCTTCATAATTTAGAAGCCATTGAAGTCGATAACCTCCAAGTGTTTTATTTGTTCAGTGTAGAAGAAAAAAAAAACCTCCAAATGGTCATTACAGGTTGCATTGTTTTCATATTACGATTTTTTGTTGTTTTTGTTATATTTGTTGTTGGCCAAGAGGGAGAGGGACTGGCAGAAAAAAATGCATGTAGTATTTGTGGATTTTTTGCGCGCCCTTTTTCTGACCCAGCCAAACAAACCAGTAATCATAACAAAACAATATAGACCATGCGAGAACATTTTGGAATAGAACACACAGTACTGTCTCTCTCTCTCTTTATGCAGGTCTATTCATTTTTTTCGCTCGCTTAATAGTGGATTGTGTTTGTTTACATTTGGTTTTTTCTCTTTACCACGACCGAACTGGATGAATACAACGAAAAGGCCATCGTTCCGTTTTGTTGTTTACTACACATTGCTGTTGGTTCATTTCCAGTTGTTCTCTCTCTCTCTCTGTGCAACGAGCAGCCGTAAAATATGAGTGTGTATATTGTGTGTATTTGTTTTGTATGGGGGATTGCCTTGCCATCGTTTTGTGCGCAAAACCGAACAAAACACACACACATTATCTCGCTGTTGTGAGTGGCGAGCGACGACGATTCACTGCTGCTGTGTAATGTAATGGCAGTTTATTTTAAATTTGGTGCGCTACGGACGTTGTTCATTTGTTTGATTCATTTTTAAACTGAACTTGGCGCGTATCGGACGTTGTTGCGGAAAATTATTGAAATATATATCCACTACTATATACACACAACAACAACAAATATTAGCAGAAGCGTTATTGCAATTTAAATTTGAAAACAAAAAACAACAATAACAAACACAAGTAAACAAAACCAGACAAATTTTGGTAAACAACCAAAATTTAAATGATTTAATTTATTTTTTGTTTTGAAAAAGAAATGAAATGTGAAGCAAAGAAAAACAAAAATTTATGCAAACAGAAAAATAATGAAAATTGTTTATTTTCATGGAAAATAAACGCACAAGCAAGTTTAATTGAAAGTTTGTGAAAAACAAAAAAATATCAAACTAAAATTGGAAAAAATTGAAAAAAAATTCAAATCGCAAAAAAGCCATTTCAAATCATGGCTAAAACACAAATGAAATAAAAATAAATACAAAGTGAATTAAAAAATATCTACTTGAATTTAAAAAAAAGTAGAAACTATAAAAGAGTAATTACTGAAAAAAGAATTATTGAATTATAAATTGAATTTTTGAAAGAAAACAAATTTCTCTGTTTTACAAAAAAAATTGTAAACAAAACCAAACTATTGCAAAACAAAGGTGTTTGTGCCACATTCAAGGATTACCAGCCCAAACGCCACCACCTACCTACCTAATTTTTCAAAATATCAACAACAACAATTTTGTGCTGCTCTTAGTTGTGACAATTCCATAACAGGAAAGAAAAAAATAACAATTAAAAAAAATCGTTTTAAAAAGTTACAACAATATTACTGGTGATTTAAGTGAATTTGTTGTAAGCTGCTTAATACTTACAACAAAACGAACCAGCAGTCCTCCCTCCCATATTTAAAACGGGATCCAAGCTATACCAAATAAAGGCCTCCTCATGAAATGTAAAAGCTGGTCCAATAAAATCAACAATTTTGTTGTGCGCCGATTGAAGTTTATGAAGGTAAATATATTTTACAAAATTTATTTTTTTATATTATTTATTTTAAAGGGAAACAAAACTTAAAGGAAAAAATATATAAAAATAAATAATAAATTCAAACAAAAATTTTAAAATTAAAAAATTATACATTTAAAATTTATTATAAAAAAAATTATAAAAAAATTATAAAAAAAATTAAACATAAAAAAAAAAAAAATAATAACTATAAAAAATTATAAAAAATAATAACTATAAAAAATGATAAAAAAAATAATAAATATAAAAAAATTATAAAAAACATAATGAATATAAAAAAATTAAATAAAAGAATAATGCATTAAGAAAAGTGAAGAAACAAAAAAATAATTTATTAAAAAAATAACGAATTAAAAACAATTAAATAATTAAACATAAAAATTAAAATAAAAATTTAAAATTTTAATAGTAATAAATAAAATTAAAAATAACAAAAATAATGTGATTAAAGAAGTATAATAATAAAATTAAAATAAATAAAAATTAAAAAAATAACTCTCTAAAAGAAAAAAATTATAAAGAAAAAACTGGCATATGAACTTGCATTTGAAGAATTGAAAAAATATATAATTTTGAATTATAACAAATAAAAAATAAAGTAATAACACAAAAAATAATAAATTCATAAAAATATATATTTAAAAAAATATAATATATAAAAAAAAATACTTTAAAAATTAATAATTTGTAATAATGAACAATAAAATTTTTACAAATATTTATTAAATATTTTAAAAACACATTGAAAATTAATAAGTTGTGATAATAAATAAATTAAAAAAATTAATTACAAACTTATATAAAAATATTAAATTAAATCAATTTTAAAAAGTGCGTGAATTTAAATAGTGAATAAAAATCTAGAATGTGGAATAAATAATATCAAAAAATTTGAAAAATAAAAATTAAAAAATAAAACCAAAAACTAACACAAAATTTTATTATTTAATAATATATAATATTTATTGAGATAAATTTGAAAATATAGAAGTTAAAAAAAAAATAACACACAAGAAAAAAAAACAAAATTTAAGTGCTTTAAAAAATAAATAAAAATAACTATTTAAATACTAAATACATAAATATGAAATTAAAAAAATATAAAAAAATTAATTAATATACAATTTACCAAAAAATAATGATTAATATTTACTAAAAATAATAATAAAAGTAAATATTATGTATAATATTATATAAAAATCTAAAAATTATATATAAAAAAATTTAAAATTTTCCAAGCATTTTTCTAAAATTTACTCAAAAATAATGATATATTTCTTACAAATTAATAATTAAAGTATATATATATATATATTATATAAAAATCTAAAAATTATATATATAAAAAAAATTAAAATTTTTCAAGCATTTTTCTAAAATTTATATATTATGTAATATTGATGTGAAGTATTTTTTATATTAAAAATTATTTTAAAGTATGTATATTGAAAATGCGTTGTATTATTTATTTTTTTGGTATATACATAGTTTAATATTATGTTATATGAATTGTATTAATTGGTTTAAATTTATATTAATTTGGTGATAATTTAATTATATTTATGTTTTTATTAAAAATTAAAATTATTCATTTCAAAAATATGAACTTTTGACTCAAAAATCCGGATTTTCAATTAAATTTGTTACTTTTTATTTTAATAAAAAAAATCGTTGCAAATTTAATTGAAAATGGTACCTATTATATTCAAAGTTCATATTTTTGAAAAATAATTTTCATTTTTAATGAAAACATAAAAATAATTAAATTGTCACCAAATTAATATAAATTTAAACCAATTAATAAAACTGAAAATGCGTTGTATTATTTATTGTTTTGGTACATACATAGTTTAATATTATATTATGTTGTATGAATTGTACTGTACATAAATTCCCTGAAATTTTAAATTTCAGTTAAATAATGACATTTTACGATGAGGGATCCATGAATTTTCCCAGCTGGAACTGAAATACTTCATTTATTTTAACTTACATATTTTACTCAAAATTATATTAATTTGTTTTTAATAATAGATTTTCTTGCTCAAGAAGGAAAACTCCTATGAACATGCGACAGTTATTTGTTTATCATGTTTTTTTTTACCTTAGGTAATTCTATAAGAAATCTATCTTTTATTTTTATCTCCCAAATTTCCGAAAAAAATGCGAAAATTGCTAACAAATATCTTCAATATTTAGTAATTACTTAAATAATTATCCTCCTCCTCAAACATTTCCCATTAGCTATTTTAAATATACAACAATTAATTATTTTTTTATTAACTTAATTTCATAATGAAAACAAAATTTCATTACAAAACAACAACCACAACCACATCATCCCAATAACCTTTGAACCTTTTTATGTAAGGTGTACTTCCTTCCTTCTTGTTGGTGCCTAGCAAAGTTGTAAATACGAAATATTTTCTCTCTGTTACATATTTTACATGAGAACACCACCATATTGTGTGTTCTGTGCTGCCACTATGTGTGTTTGCATGTAGTGGTGTTGTAAGTATTCATTACACCACCCCTCTATATAAAAACAGCGCATCTATTTTTTTTTTTTTTGTATTTCTTTTCCATTCGTAACAAACCGAACAGCAAATAAAAACATTTTGGCCTTATCGTCATCGCTCGTCATCATAATCTAACAACAAAGAGCGTTGTCGTCTTTTAACCAAGAGAAATAATCAAATTGAAATTCACTTAACGAAAGAGCCGTTTATTTTTGTGGATTGTAAGAGAATAACTGCCAACAGCATTCTCTGTGTTCCGCTAAGAGAGTTTGGTATGTTGATTATTTTATTATTGTTGGGCCAAACCAACAACAAAAAATAAAACGTAAACAAACCATTAAAATTGTCCACACACGAAAAAAAAGAACAACTTTTATCGATTTTGTTGTTGTGTTCTCATTCGTTGATGTTTGGTTGTCTGCCTTGTAGAGACAAAAACAAAACAAGTATAACACAAAGTATGAAATAAACAAAAAAAGAAAAAGGAACTACTACAACAACAAGAAGAAGACGGTTGAAAGAAAAACAGTAGTGTGTGTCTTATTTTTGTTTTTGTAAACACAGAAAATGCGAAAAGAGCAACAAAAACGAAATAACGTGTAATAGAAAACCTAACGTTTTATTTCTGTTGTTGTTGTTATTATGGTCGTCGTTGATGTAGTTATAATTATGTGCTGAGTTCAGCAACAAGGAAGCGAAATATTAAACTCCCCTTAAGAAAATAAAAAAATAACACAGAAAATGAAATGAAAACAGAAGCAAAACTACAATTAATAGTAAAAAAATAGTATTCCGAGCGAAAAGGGAGAGGAAGTGTATATGGGGGCCAACTGCAAATAAAGCTTTGAAAATTGAAACATGCAAGCCAACCATAGTAATTCGAAAAAAGGTATCTGATGGGACAGCACCAATGTATAGCTAGATGTGGCTACATTGATAGTGCAACAACAACAACAAAAACTGTGGCCAGACATAAACACAGACTTTTTGCTTGATAGGGAGGGAATCTGAGTTGTTGCCTAGTAGACTCTTTTCAGAGAGGGGGAGAAATAAAAATATGCAGGGCAATCTGACAGACAGACTGCAAAATTTGCAAGAAAAATGAGCACACTATGACGCCAGTTGGGCATAGACACATAACAAGTATAGTAGACAAGAACAGCAGCAACAACAAAATAGATACAAACACACACACATATTCTTACTATAAATTTTAGTAATGAGTGTAATAATAAATCAGTATTAAATAACAAAAAATAACACTATTAAAACTGATACGAAGACAACTTCTCGTATGGAGTGTTTGATGTAGGTTGTATACGACCGGTAGGGATATTCTATACGACTTGAATGGTAATTGAGAATAATGACAATACAGCTCGAAAGTATTGGGAATCAGACACGTTTGAAGAAACACTTGTCACCCAAATCGAAGTCCCCCAAAAGTTAATATTAATGGCTCCAAGAACCACAAGTCCCTCAAATCAAAGTCGCTCTTAATGGCCTATTTGAGCTCTACTCTAAAGATTCCTCATTCCGTCCATAAAGACTCCCAACAGAAACCCATATAAAGAATGCTTTTAAAAATATTTAAAAACAATGTTTTGTGTAATAAATTTTTTTTTATGATTTCAGAATTTTGAAACCGTTTTTGATATTTTTCAAAAAAAAATTTTTTTGAAACAACATTTTTTTGCCCCTAAAATTGTTTGTCTTTATAGTGAAAAGCCGTAGCAATATTTAGTATATTTTAAACATACATTTTCATTTCAGTTCAATACCACTATATATAACCGATATATGACCGTTTAAACGATCAACTTTGGACGTAAACTCTTCATTCTATATCAAATTTTTCTCTTCTCATCTCCTCTCCCCTACAATAACTGTTCTCCAACATTTCCTTCTACACTACAAAAAAATGAAACAAACCAATCTTTGCAACATTAATTACATACTACACCATTGTAGGGCTACCATCATAATGCACATACAAAGTCCATGGTTTTCATGATGATGATGATAGTTTTGCGTGCATGCGTGTGTGTGTGTTTGTCTCTAGCAGACAATAACAAAACCCCCGCCAACAGCAGCATTACACAAAACCAAACACCCATATATATAACAGAGCATGCATGCACAACAAACTGTGCTGCACTTTTAGAATTGAGGTTACAGACAAAAAACAAAAATAAAAGCAACAACAACTACACCACACACATGAATACGATAATAACAATAACAACATTTACAATGTAATATCTAGTATGATGCAGAGAACACAGACCCCGAGAGAGAGAGCAAGTACAACAATAGAGCATAACTTACATGGCTCTCGTAACGATGTTTACATCGTGCTGCCTTCGTTTGTTTTGATGGTGGTTATGTGTGCGCAACCTCGTAATGCAGCCACTTTATGTGATACGTACGATGTTGTTGTTGTCGTCCGTCTCACAGTGGAAATTG
The DNA here is from genome assembly GCF_032173495.1 of Musca vetustissima. NCBI lineage: Eukaryota > Metazoa > Arthropoda > Insecta > Diptera > Muscidae > Musca > Musca vetustissima. Next base: position 161,407 of record NW_026877433.1, on the reverse strand, counting down.
CGTATGTGTAGAGTTGTTGTTATTATTGTTTGGGTTTTGCAAATGCGCCGCTATACTATATAAAATGTTGTTATTGGTGCAGTAGTCACTTTGTTTTGTTTTGCTTTTGCGTGCGCTGCGAAATGTTTTTGCTTAGTTTGTGGGTTGTGTGCATAGATAAACAACAAATTAAATGAAGCAAAAGGAAATTGTTTGTGTTTTATTTAACCGAAAATGTAAACAATTTTTTATATATAATACAATACGCACACAAATGCCTAACTACCTATCTGTGTGTTATAGTTGGTTATGCACAGTGCTTTGTTTGATTATGATGCCTTATGAAGGTTAACAATATTTTTAATTTCCAAAAAATTATTTTATTTTTGTATAATTAACTTGATTTATTTGCATTGTTGTAGTTGTTTTTTTCTCTACAAGATATATTCGTGTTGTTTGTGGTGAATGCGACGGGCGGCGGCATATCTCTTTGTGTTGTTTAATTTCTCCTTGTATTGTTAATTGTTTGTTTCTTTTTTTATTAGTATTATTATGATTGTTGTTGATTTGCTTGTTTTTGTGTGTTTTTTTATTTTTAACATTCACAAATATTTGCAAAATATTTTCGTATGTATTCATAAAGTGAAAGGTGTTTTTACTGTATATATTTCTCATTGGCTATCTTGGTCTGGCTGGCTGGCAGGCTGATTGTCTGCTGGCTCTGTTGGTTGGTATTTTTTTTTTGTTTGGTACAAACAGCAACAACAATAAACCAAATATTTGTTTGTTTTTGTGTATAAAATTGCCTTGTTTTTGGTGGATTATCATCGCATAAACATTTTTTTCTCAGCAACATAAACAGCTATAACAACAACTAAACTGTAAAAAAATTATTATTTCCAGTTCTTTTTTTCATGTTCGAAAAATTTTCCTTGAATAACTATGTATTTAGAAAATTACTGAAGACTAGCATATTCATCTATCTCAACATGCCTCATACATTTGTTTTCAATATTCAACAAAATAATAATGATAAATTACTTTGTATTTGAAAATGTGTTGTTGTTGTTGTTTTTTTTAATGAAACAAATTCCAATGCAGAAAAAACAATATGAACAATAATAACCAACTTTTGAAAATCGTTTTCTTTTTTCTTGTTTGTTTTTGGTTTTTTATCTCATTTGTTGTTTTGTTAAATTGTTTGTTTTGCCTTACCGCCATAGATTGATTTTCAAAGTGAAACGACAATGACCTCAATACGACGAAAGACATTGTTGTTTGTTGTTGTTGTCGCTTTTGCTATTGTTTTCTCTCTCTCAATTTAGTATTTTCATGGCATGTTTGTAATTTTTTGTTTTTGCTGAATAATTGGATTTACAAAAAAATTAGGCAGGGGGACGAACTTTTTGAACACCTCGAAGTGGATCAGATATATATATATATATATATATTAATATTTATTAGTAAAAATAAATAAAATAATAATAATTTTTAAATTTAATAATTGACAAAAATTATTTAGCTTTGCAGTTAATAAAACCAAAATGCAGTTTAAAACCAAAAATTGTATTCAAAAAAATTCCTTAAAATTTAGGTTTTAAATATTATCATAGAATGTTATTCAAATTCTACTGTCAATAGAGAAGTTCTCAATGTTTTCAGAAAAAATTAAAAATGTATTCAATGCACTTTTAAAAAATAATAATTGAATTAAACAAATTTTCAGAAATTCAAAAGCTTTTTTCCAAAGCTATGTATTAACCTAATTATAAAAAAAACAACAACAAACAACAAAAATTTTTTTAAACAAATTTCCAGTTTTTTTACAACAATAAAAATTTACATAATGACTGTGGAAGAAAAAAATAAATTTTTCTCCAAAAAAACCCCATTGGCTCTACACAATTTATGGTCATTACTATTATTATTTTTATTTGTTGTATAAAATGATTGATTGATTAGCGGCATCTTTATGTTGTTGTTTCATATTCGTCAGTTGTTGTTGCGTTGTTTTTGTTTTTTTTATAATAATTTCAAGAGCCGTTTACTGCTTATTATGTAGCCAAAGGCAATTCGACAAAAAAATATATATGCGGGTCTATAGAAAAATTTGTTTTTTTTCTCACCATGAGAAAAATCAAAACACCTTTCTCATATTTTTAATATGTGTTTGTTTTTTGTATTGAGAATTGTTTTTGGTTGTATATATACATGATGGGGTTATCCGGTTATCTTGAACTCAACAAGAAAAAAAGTAAACAACAACAACAATACAAACACATTTTAATGGCGTTTTTTATTTTATTTTTGTACTGCGGCCAAAGTCAACCCACTTAACATACTTATGCTGAGGATGAGCATGAACGAACGAACAACAACACAAATTGTCGTCGTTGTTTCAGGTTCTCTCTGTTTTCATTTTTTTTTTTGCAGAAATGAGATGAGCGGCTGAAAAACAAACATTGAAGTTGAAAAAAAATCCCCCAAAAAGCAATAACCACAACAACACTAATACAGACTTTAAAGCGCCACATACAGTTATTTTTAGAGTACAACAACAATCACATGTATACAGTGCTATGATGCAGTGTACAACAACAAAATTTGTGTTTGTAATATATTTTGTTATTTTTTTAAAATATTTATGTCAATAAATTGGCATTTGTTTTTAAGAAGCCTAATTTTTTTGATCAATTTTCTTTAATTGTAATGGTTTCAATTTGTGGAAAATTGAAAAAATTAATTTTTTTGTAAAAAATCGCTAAATTGACATCACTTAACTTGAAAAATGCTAAATATTTGTTTTCATTTTTCTCGTTTTGTAAAAAAAATCACTAAATTGACAACACTTGTTTTATTTTTGAACATTTTGTTTTGATTAATATTTGAAAAAAAATAAAAAAAAATACATTAAAAACAATTTTTTCTCCAAAATGCACAACAATTGTTCTCTCTTCTATGTTTTAACATAACAATAATACAAAATTAAAAAAAAAATCAGAAAAGGGCAACACTTTTTTTGTTAAATTTACCCATTTCAATAATTTGTCTTAAATTTTTCTATAAAAAATCACAAAATGTCCACACTCTTTGTTAAATTTGGCCATTTTAATAATTCGTCTTAAATTAGTTGTTTTTTTTATTTTTTCATATAAAAAAAAATAATCATGTTGGCAACACTTATTCAATAATTCCCCCCAATTGAATCAAACTCTCATTGATTACTTGTACTCTCCCCACATATATATATATATATATATATCTCTATCCCTCTGTGACAATCTCTGTTTTCTATAATAGATTACAAAAATGCTGAGTAATTTGTACTCATGGTATTTTGTTGTTGTTGTTTTTGTTGCTGCTGCTTGTTATTGCAAGTGAGAGTAAAGTTTACGGAATTCAGGCTGTTTTTAAAATGGTCGGTAAACGAGAGCGAGTGTGTGTGTGTGTTCGTGTGTATTGGGTATACTTCATTTTGTGGGAGCCAGCCTCTGCAGTGGCGTTTACTCATATTTCTATATGTGAGCTTTGCGGGCCGTAGTGTATGTGTGTATATTTGTTATTATTTTGATTTCGTACACAACACACAACAGGCAAGGCAAGGCAGGCAAGTAGCCAGCTAAACGAGCACACAGAGAGACACAGGTCGTCGTCGTCATCATCATCGTCTCCAACGCCGCCGTCGTCGTCGTCGTTGGCCCGTTGCTGACAATGTTGTTTCTTTATACATTCATTCTTGATTAGTTTTTTGTGGCGCTTACAGTGAAACGGTATACCAAAAAACACATAAAGCTCCTACTCGCATAGCATTCGTTGTTCGTTTAAGAAAAATTAAAAAAAGAAATAATAAATACCAAACAAGATCTATCAAGGCAAAAATTGCAAGCAAGAAAAATTCAATGGAATAAATAACTAAAAAATTGTTTTTTTTTAACCAAAAAGTGTTCATTTAGAGAGAAAAAAAAAATTAAATAATTATTATTCCAATATTAGTAAAATAATTTAGTGAAATTTTGTTTGATGTGTGTTCATTTGACGTCTTAAAAAATTAAAAAAAAAAAAAATAATCCGTAATCTTTTTCTGGTAATTTCCATTATAACCAAAACAACATATAAATTAAAAATAAATAAATGTGATAATTTTGTTAAATATTTTTGGTGTGTTTAAATTAATGTCAATGTTACAAGTCTGTGTTCAATAATAAAAAATAATAAAAAGAACAAAACATCCTTAACAAATCAAGAAAAAAAGTATACAAAGTGCAGAAAATTTTGTCTATACTTAAACGCCAGATAATCCTAAGCAAAGAAAAATAATCAAATCAAATAAAAAATCGAAAAGAACAGGCCAAAAGTTCTTCTTCTTCAATTCTCACATTGAAATAGTCAAAAAAGTAAAAAAAGAAAAGAAAAATAAACGAAAAGCATAACAACATTTGGTGGGCTATAAAGTAGAATTCCTTAATCATTAGAGAAAAAGTAGCAGCAACAACAACAAACACCACACCACAAGTTGTATATCAAAAATAAAACCAAACATATAGCCGATGTGAACAAGAAAAATCCGATTATTATTTAACTTGCCAAAAAAGCAGCTAGAGAGCCCCCAACACCACAAAAAATACAAAATAAACTTGATAGTGCGCGCATTGTCTCAGTCTTTGCTCTCCAACTCTCTCTCTCTCTCTCGTGCCCCCATACACTATATGAATGTGGAACGAGCGACCCCCATACGAAATCAGCAACACACAAACACACTCTTCATTTGAGAGCAAGAAAAAGCTATAAGCTTATTTACAAAAGAAACAACAACAAAGAAGAAGAAGAGGAACAGCAAGTAAAATTGTTGTTTGTACTTATCGTCGTATCAGAAAATTGTAAGTTGTCAGAAAAAAAACAATAGTTTTTTTATAATTAAAACATAATAATTTATATAAAACAAAATAACAAATTTGCTAAATGTAAATATTTGTGAAATTGTAATAAAATTAAAAAAAAATAATTGTAGAGTGTGGTCAATTACAACATGGTCGCAAGTATCCTTTAGGGAAGAAAAAGTAATTGAATTTGTTTTTTTTAATTAAAAAAATTTAATTATTTTTATTGGGAACCAAAAAATAAAAATATATTTTTAAACTCTACCATAAATGTTTTCTTTTACTTCACATTCCATTGTGTTCTTCAATTAAATGTAAATACCAGTTATTTCTCGCTAAAAAAAAACCTCTTAATTAGTATCACTGTTATTCTCAATGTAACCAACATATATTTTTTCTCCCTACCACAATATTATCACTTACTAGAAGCTCTCTTGTTCTCTGTATGGTATTCTCTGTTTGGTATTCCAAAAAACACACAGACACACAAAATGCAGCTTTACTACAATTTCACATTGAAAGGCTGCTATGTAAATAAATAACTTGTATTACAACACTCTCTCTCTACCTTTCATTACATTGGCGCTCTCTCTCTCTCCCAAACCCCCTACCAACATTACACACATAACAAGGAATGTTCATCTCTCTACATTTTAAGTTATGTACTCTGTGTTGAATACAGAGTACATACAGTGTGTGTGAGTGAGTGTATGGGGGGGTTGGGGGAGCTTAATAATAAACCAACGGAATTTTACCTTGATTGTTGAGATAAACGAAGAGAAGAGCAGCAGCCATTGTATAACTATATATTTTTTTGTTGGAATGTTGTCGTTTTTTAGCTTTTATTTTCTAAAGAATTTAAAACACACACGCAACAACAATTTCATTCATAAATATTTTCAAACTATTATTTTGGAAAAAAAATTGAAAAACAAAAAACAGCAGCCAACTTTTTTTTATTACGTTTGGAAATTTTATATCAATTTGTGGAGAGCCGGGTCAGATTAAACAAAAAGGAAAACAAAAAAAACATCCGTTATTATTTGCAAATTGCATTTGTATTGGTTGTCTGTCTTGCTCTCTCCCTCCAGTTCTATCCATATGCTAATCATTAAATTGTGAACAAAAGATAAGTGTATTATTTCTGTTTTTTTTTTCTAAAGTAGTTTTCGTTTTTAATTAATATAACAAAAAATCAAAACATGCCCCTCTCTTACTCACTTTTTTTCTATAGAAAAAAAAGAAAACAACAACTAGCAATCATAATTCGCGTGTTTGCCATAAAAATACCACAATAAAATAAAAAAGCTCACTCACATAAACAAGCAACAATTTATAACTAATTATCATTTGTTGTTGTTGTTTTTCTTGTTTTCAAACTTGTATTGCTGCAAATATCAAAGCGCACACAGTACATGAGTAATTTAAGTGTTTTATTGGAAACAAAATTTTGTTTAGGAAAAAAAGTAAATATATGGACAAAATTATCAAAAAATAAAATTACAAAATTATATCAGCCGATTTAAAAATATATCAACTAATAAAAAAATATATGTATATTTGCAAAGGCCAAATATTTTTTTCTCATTAAACAATATTTAAATATACATAAATATTTTTTCGTTGTTGTTTGCTGTTCATTTTTTTATTTGTATTGTTTATTTTTTTTTGTATAACATTTTGTTGTTCTTATTTTTCTTGCTGACGTCTATAACTGTCTAGACAATTTTTGTGATCAAATTGCAGCAACGCCCACACACAACTCGTCCACTGTCATACATTTAAATATCACATTTTTATTTTTTGTTGTCATCGCCGCCAAATGATGTTTGAAATGTTTATAAACAGAACCCCAAGAAAAAAAATAAATAATATGTATGGATGTATGAATATTTTTACACAAGGCTACATATTGTTTGATATAGGAAAATAAAAAAAAAAAAAATAATAAATAGTTGTTTTTATAAAAAAACAAACAGGGATTCCACCTGGCTATTTTGCAAAAACAATACAAAATATTTTTTTAAGTTCTATTTTTTTTCTGTTAGAATAATTATTGTTTTTTTAATTTTGAAAAATTTTTTTATTTAAAAAAAATATTTTTTATTATTGAAAAAAAATAATTAAAAACAAAAAATATTTTTTATTTTTGAAAAAAAAAATATTTTTTTGTCAAAAATACTTCAAAATATTGTTTTATTTATGGGTATTAGTCTGCAAAAAGGAAATTTCTTTATAAGGAAAATCGTTAAAAATATTAAAAATTTTACATTGAAGTATATTCATAAAATCTGTAGAAATTATTCTATGCAAAATGGCATTGGAAATTTTCGTCTAGTTTCACATTGAGACTTGCTATAATTTTTTATAGCATCTGTTATTAGCAATGGAATTGCTGAAATTTTAATTGGAATCATAAAGCAAGTATTTGTGAACAATATTATTGTATTCAGTTTTGAAAAAAAAATACTAAAATACCAATATTTTTTTTTTAAATTAAATAATTTTTTTTAAAGAAAATTTCTATAAATCTTTGGAAATATTTAAAATTTTACATAGAATTATATTTATAAAATCTGTAGAAATTATTCTATGCAAAATGGCATTGGAAATTTTCGTCTAGTTTCACATTGAGACTTGCTATAATTTTTTATAGCATCTGTTATTAGCAATGGAATTGCTGAATTTTCAATGGAATCGCATAGCTAACATATTTGTGAACAACATTGGTGTATTCAGTTTTGAAAAAATACTAAAATTCCCTTTTTTTTTTAAATTAAATTAATTTTTTTTTAAAGAAAATTTCTATAAATCCTTGGAAATATTTAAAATTTTACATTGAAGTATATTTATAAAATCTGTAGAAATTATTCTATGCTAAATGGCTTTTGAAATTTTCGCCTAGCTTCACATTGAGACTTGCTATAATGTTTTATAGCAACTGTTATTAGCAATGGAATTGCTGAAATTTCAATGGAATCGTATAGCTAAGATATTTGTGAACAACATTGGTGTATTCAGTTTTGAAAAAATACTAGAATTCCAATTTTTTTAAATTAAATATTTTTTTAAGAACATTTCTATAAATCTTTGGAAATATTAAAAAAATTACATAGAATTATACTCATAAAATCTGTAGAAATTATTTTATGCCAAATGGCTTTTGAAATTTCCGTCTACTTTAACTTTGAGACTTGCTATAATTTTTTATAGCAAGTGTTATTAGCAATGGAATTGCTGAATTTTCAATAGAATCGCATAGCTAACATATTTGTGAACAACATTGGTGTATTCAGTTTTGAAAAAAATACTAAAATATCAATATTTTTTTAAATTAAAAAAAATTTTTTTAAAGAAAATTTCTATAAATCATTGAAAGTATTTAAAATTTTATATAGAATATTATTCATAAAATCTGTAGAAATTATTCTATGCAAAATGGCTTTTGAAATTTCCTTTTAGCTTCACTTTGAGACTTGCTATAATTTTTTATAGCAAGTGTTATTAGCAATGGAATTGCTGAATTTTCAATGGAATCGTATAGCTAACATATTTGTGAACAATATTAGTGTATTCAGTTTTGAAAAAAATACTAAAATACCAATTTTTTTAAATTAAAGAAAAATTATTATTATTAAAAAAAATATTTTTATTTTTATTAAAAAAAAACTTTAATAAAAAATATATATTTTTTTATTTTGTTGTATTGTGCATTCCAATATGTTTTTTCTATTTTCATAAATATTCTAAATATGTATGTCAAAGCCTTTATATTTTTTCCAATTCGATACTTCAAAGTCAAAATAACAAACAAATATTTTTTTCTGTATTTTTATGAGGAGACAGGAAGAGGAATAATTTCAATACAAAATGAAAATATATTCAATTTTTGTTTGTTAATTTAAATGCTACATTGTTGGCGATTTCTAAAATGCAAAAAAAAAAATTGCTCCCAAACGTTATCTTTTGCTGGCGGCTAATGGCTGCTGCTATTGTAACACAAGGCGTCATCATGGCACCTCTCTAAGAATAATCAGAGCGCCATTTAAGTAATACACGAAAATAATCGTAGTTGTTGTTGTTGTGTTTCAACAACAAAAAACGACATACATTACTAGACAAAATAAAAATTAAAAAAGCAAAACACTAGACAAGGTGCAAATGGCGACGACTAGCCTGTGTGCCAGATTTTTTTTCTTTATTCATTGCTGTTGTTGTTATTTTATTCTTGGCACATTTTAAACTGAAAACAAAAACAGTAAAAAATAACATTCTAGGAAATCCTTTTCTAAGTTAATTTATTTGGTCTGTCTCAAACCGCTCCGCCACAATCATAAAAAAAGCTTAGCACCTTTATTTTCTTAATCTTTGGGAAGAAAAAGAAAATTCGGCTACGAAAAAAAATAGCAATAAAAAGGCGCCACCATCTTTAATATTTTTGCAAGAAAGCACACTAACGGCGGTAGCATTTGGAGAAATTATATATATAATATATTTTCTTCCATTAGCAATGTTTTTTGTGTATTATTTTTGTGGGCGTTATTAAAGTAATCATGTCGACTAGTCATGCAAAGTGGTGCTTGCTTGGCATGCAATAATGTTTTTTTTTGTTTTGTTTCATTTTTTATTTATTTAGGTGAAAATAATAAGAAGGCAAATAAAAATTGTTTTATAAATATATGACATTGTGAAGAATTTCGAATTTAAAAAATAAAAAAAAAAAATAAATTTTTAAAATTTAATTTTTCATAATTTCCATTAATTTTATTGAACATATTTATCACCAAAATTTGTCTTATTTTATGGATTTTGAAATTTTCTTCTAGCTGCATTTTGAGACTTGCTATAATTTTTTATAGCAGCTTTTATTATCTTCAAATTTGCAATTTTTTTAATTGCATCGTAAAAATAATGAACTCGTTAAAATTTTAGAGTATTTTTATCTAAAAATTATTTTTTTAATGAAAAAAAAAATACAAATTTAAATTCTATTACTTATAAAATTGACTTATATTTTGTTGGTAATTTTCTATCACCAAAATGTGTCTAACTTATTTATAAATATTCATAAATATGTTCTAGGTCAAATGGCTTTTGAAATTGTCTTCTAGCTGCATTTTGAGACTTGCTATAATTTTTTATAGCAACTTTTATTATCTTCGAATTGGCAATTTTTTTAATTGCATCGTAAAAATAATGAACTCGTTAACATTCTAGAGCATTTTTTTTAAATATAATTTTTTTAATAATAAAAAAAATCAATATAAATTTTATTTCTTATAAAATTGTCTTATATTTTGTTGGTAATTTTTTCATCACCAAAATGATTATTATTTATTTATAAATATTCATAAATATGTTCTAGGTCAAATGGCTTTTGAAATTGTCTTCTAGCTGCATTTTGAGACTTGCTATAATTTTTTATAGCATCTTTTATTTTCTTCGAAATGGCAATTTTTTTAATTGGATCGTAAAAATAATGAACTCATTAACATTTTACAGCATTTGTTTTCTAAAAAATATTTTTTGTAAATGAAAAAAAAAACAATAAAAATTTTATTTGTTATAAAATGGACTTTTATTTTGTTGGTAATTTTTTCATCGCCAAAATGTGTATTATTTATTTATAAATATTCATAAATATGTTCTAGGTCAAATGGCTTTTGGAATTTTCTTCTAGCTGCATTTTGAGACTTGCTATAATTTTTTATAGCAAGTTTAATTTGCTTCAAATTGTCAATTTTTTTAATTGAATCATAAAATTAACGAACTCATCATTTTAGAACATATATTTTTAATTTTATAATTTTTCTTAATAAAAAAAATAATATAATAAATAAATAAAATAAATAATTTAAATTTTATTTCTTATAACTTCAATTTTTTTTATTTTGTAGGATTTTTTCTTATCACCAAAATGAGTCTAATTTATTTATAAACATTTTCTAGGTCAAATGGCTTTTGAAAATTTCTTCTAACTGCATTTTGAGACTTGCTATAATTTTTTATAGCATCTTTTATTTTCTTCGAATTGGCAATTTTTTTAATTGAATCATAAAAATAATGGACCCATTAACATTTTAGAACCTGTATTTTAATTTTATTTATATTTTTTTAATACCAAAAAATATAAATAATTTAAATTTAATTTCTTATAACTTAATTTTTTTTTTATTTTGTAGGATTTTTTCTTATCACCAAAATGTGTCTAATTTATTTACAAATATTTTCTAGATCAAATGGCTCTTGAAATTTCCGTCTAGCTGCATTTTGAGACTTGCTATAATTTTTTTATAGCATCTTTTATTTTTTTCAAATTGGCAAAATTTTTAATTGAATCATAAAAATAATGATCTGATTAACATTTTAGAACATATATTATTAATTTTATTGATATTTTTTTAATAACAAAAATAAATAAATAAATAATTTAAATTTTATTTCTTATAACTTAATTTTTTTTTTATTTTGTAGGATTTTTTCTTATCACCAAAATGTGTCTAATTTATTTACAAATATTTTCTAGATCAAATGGCTCTTGAAATTTCCGTCTAGCTGCATTTTGAGACTTGCTATAATTTTTTATAGCAAGTTTTATTTGCTTCAAATTGGGAAATTTTTTAATTGATTCGTAAAAATAATGAAATCAGTAACATTTTAGAGCATCAGTTTTTTTTGTTTCCATGTGTTAGTTTTTTAATTATTAATATTTGTTTGTTTTTTGTTTTCAAAATCTCTATTAATTGTGTTTGTGTGGAAAAAACTTTTCCAACCTGGTTTTATTTATTAAATTTAATTTATTTAAATCTTTCCTAGTAATATGCCATTCGAAATTTCCGTCTAGCTGCATTTTGAGACTTGCTATAATTTTTTATAGCAAGTTTTATTTTCACAGAATATGCAAATTTTTGAATTGAATTGTAAAAAGTTTAAGCTTGATAATATTTTCAAGCATCGATTTCATTTTGGAAATGTAAAAGATTGAAGTTTTTAAAAAGTGAAAATTTATTTCAAATGAAATTTTTTTTTGCAAATTTTTTTTCTAAAAAAAATTATTTCTATTAATATAGAAATATTTTTTCAGAGAAAAATTTTGCAATTTTTTTTTTAAATTATTTTTAAATTTTTATAAAATAATTTTAAATTTTTTAATTTTTAAATTTTTATAATATCTTTATGAGAGTGGATATATTCCCAAAAAAAAAATTATTAATTTAGATAATTTGAATATTTTTTTATTGAATTCTGAATTCAAAAATATTAATATTAGTTGTATATATTTTTACAATTTTTTTATTTTAAAATCATGACTTAATGTTCTCGATTATGTTTTGCATTTCTTGGAAATTTAAATTTATGGGGGAGTTTTTTTTTTTTTTTTGAATAAAATATTTCATTATAATTTTTATAGTTTTTTTATGCGTATATTATTATTGAATGCTGACTTGGCCTGCTGATGCCTGCCTGCCTGCCAGCCATCCAGCCAACTTCTAGGTTGTTTGTTGGCATGAGTAATGTGCACACATACAACACACATAGTTTTTGTTTTGGATAAAAATCATAATTGTTGTTGTTTTTGGATTTTTAAGTTTTGTTTTTTTTTTCAAATAAAAGAAATATTGTTACGGTAGCATGAGATCATAATTTATATATTCTTTCTCTGTAAAAAAAAACTTAAAAATTCAAAATCTCGAAAAAACCCTATATATGGTCAAATAAAATAAAAAAAATAAATATGGCGCTGAAGATCAAAAAAATGAAATATTCTCAGAAGAGAATGCCTGGGGCACCTGTTGTTGTATTTTTTAAAAAATATATTTCTTTTTTGGTATTTCTAGGGAAGTGGTGGGCTAGGTCTTCCCAGCCCCCCTTTAAATATTTTGTCTATAATTGTTGTTGTGGTTATGTTTTGACAAATGCTGCCGAAGTTGTGGCAACCTTACAAACCAGTGTCTTCCAAATATTCACTGTGGCTAATTTATGTTTCGAATTTCATTATGAGCTAGTTTTCGCCTCTTCTTTTTCATCTACTAATTTCGATAATGGTTGTTGAATTTTTTAGGACCATAAAACGTCAGTCAGTGTGTCTACATCAATTTGACTTTTGTGTTTTTCTTCTTTGGCTCTATGTTGTACGTCACTAATGACCTCCAAACCATTAATGAAATTATTGATGAGAGTTAACTCACCTTTTTCGGGGCTTTGTTTCCCAGCTATGTTTTTTGTTATCGTTTTTCTATTTTATTTAAACTCCATTCACATTTTTTTATTTTCTATTTAAATATAATGTCTTTTGCATTTTTGTTTTTATTTTTCTTGACATGTTTTATTTTGCCAAATATCTGGCATATATTTATTTTTTGTTTCTTTGTGTCTTGCTCGGTACCCAGTTCAATACTCGAGTTTTATTATTTCTTTTGTTCACAAAGCAAAAAAAAAGTAATCATAAAAAAATTGTGTTGACTTTTGTTGTCAAAAAATGTATTTAAATAATAAACACACATTTCTTTATTTCATGATTTTCGAAATTTGTTTTTAATTCTCAATTTTATTTTTCTGTCAATTTCAGATTAACGGTCAACAGCAGCTCCCTCTAGCAACCACCTCAGCAACACAAACATCCAAAATGTTAGGATGTCTGGAGCAAATATCCATTGAGAAACAGCGATTAAATGGTGAGTAAAAAAAAAATAAAAACAACAACAAATAACTATAAAACAAAAAATAAATAAAAAATTATTAATTACAATAAATTATTAATTAAAAAATAAATAAAAAATTTTGAAAAAGAATTATAAAAACATTTAACAAAAAATTAAAAAATATTAAAAATAAATTTAAAAAAATTTAATTAAATTTGAAAAAATTGTAATTTAAAAAAAAATTTTTAAAAAAAAAAATTGTTTTAAATTTTAAATATTTTTTAAAAATTTTTTTTCATTTTTTTTAAAAATTTTTTTTACCTTTTTTGAAAAAAAAAATTTTTCAAAAATTTTATTTTTGTTTTGTTTTTTTAAAATAATTTTTTTTTTAAAAAGAAAAAAATTTTTTAAAAACAAAAATTTTAAAAAAAATTTTTTAAAAATTTTTAAAAAAAAAAAAAAAATAAAAAAAATTTAAAAAAATAAAAAAATTAAAAAAAAAAAAAAATTTAAAAATATATAAAAATTAAAAAAAAACTTAAAAAAAAGTAAAAAAAATTAAAAAAATTAAAAAAAATTAAAAAAGAATTAATAAAAAAATTTAAAAAAATGTAAACAAAATTAAAAAAAAATTTAAAAAAATATAAAAATTAAAAAAAAAAAATTAAAAAAATTTTTTTTTTTAAAAAAAAATTTTTTTAAAAAAAAAAAAAAAAAAAAAATAAAAAAAATAAAAAAATTTATAAAAAATTTGCAAAAAAACATTTCTTCAAAAAAAAAAAGAAAAAAAAAAAAAACAAAAAATTTAAAAAGAAAATTAAAAAAATTAAAAAATATATAAAAATTAAAAAAAAAACTTATAAAAATTTTAAATCTAAATCAAAATTCAAATTCAAAATTTTATAACATTTAAAAATAAAATGTTTTTTTTTTTCTCTTCCAGGGCATTCATCGCCCCTGACGGCAGCATTGGCCGCCCAACAACAACAGCAACAATCTTCAACACCACCCTCGTCATCACCTCAACGATTGTCGTCAACATCATCGACAACATCGTCTACGGCCAGTAGCAATACAACATGTTGTCGGCTACGTTATCAACAACAGCAACAACAACAAAAATCAAATGGTGTTAATATTGCTGCTGGTTGTGAATCCGCCAACACCACTACCACCATACCCTTAGCCTCATCACAAACATCCACATCATCGGGAATATCATCAGCCACAACAACATCGTCGTCATCATCCTGCTCTGCCTCTTCCTCCTCCTCCACAGCCAATCATAATTCAACAAATTTATATCCTTCAAAATCATCACCACCTGCCGCCAATAATGCCGCCGCCATTACACCGCCAAAGAAATCACCAAAAGATTTTATTTTTGGTAAATATATTGGTGAGGGCAGTTTCAGTACCGTTTATTTGGCCGTCGATGTCAATACGAAACGTGAATATGCAAGTAAGTAGAAAAAAACATATTTATTTCGTTTTTTTTTTAAATAAAAATGATAATGGGAATAAAAAATTTTTCAAGGAAGAGAAACATATTTTGAGTGAAAATTCCCCCTAAAAGGGATTTGTTTTAATTTTTTTAAAATTATATTTTCTGAAAAAAAATTTTAAGGTGAAAAAATGTTTTCAAAAAATTTTCACGGGAGAAAAAAATTGTGAAATTTTTTCCCGGTTGAAAACTGTGGTGAAAATAGAATTAAATTTCCGGACAATTTCTAAGGGAGAAAAAAAAATGATAATAATAATGGGAAAAATAAAATTGTCAAATTTTGACAAAATTTTCAAGGGAGAAAAATTTCACGTAAAAACATATCGCGAACATATAAAAATTAATTTTGTTATTTTTTTGAAAAATATATTAAATTTCCCGGAAAATTTTTAAGGGAGAAAAAATATCTCCTGAAACATTTCATGTTAAATTTTGAAAAAAAAAAATAATATTAAAAAATACGGGGAAGTATTTTCGCGTAAAAATAAAATTCCCTTAAAAATTTTTCAAAAAAAAAAAAAAAAAAATGGGAAAATGGAATTGTCAAATTTTAAAACATTTTCAAAAATATTTAAAAAAAAAAAATACGGTAAAAATTTTCCGCATGAAAATTTAATTTTCTTTTGAAATTTTCATGAAAAAACAAAAAAAAAAAAAAAAAATAGTTGTAAAATTTTGGATATATTTTTAAAGGAAACAAAATGTTGAAAAAATGTTCACAGGGAATTTTGTCACTCGGAAAATGTTTTCCCTTTAAAAAACCATTTATTTTTGTTTATAACTATATATGTGAAAATTGTACATTGAATAAAATGTTCACAGGCAATTTTTTTCACACGGGAAATGTTCACAGGGATTTTTTTCACTCGGGGATTTTTTTTTCCCAGTAAACAAATTATTTAGTTTTTGTTTTTTTAACTATATTGTATGTAAAAATATAACACGGGAGAAAACATGTTTACAGGGATTTTTTCACTCGAGGTATGTTCACAGGGAATTTTTTCACTCGGGGAATTTTTTCCCAGTAAACAAATGTTTTTTTTTTTCAAATTATATATTAATTGTATGTTAAAATATAACACGGGAGAAAAAATGTTCACAGGTATTTTTTCACTCGAGGAATGTTCACAGGGAATTTTTTTCACTCGGGGAATTTTTTCCCTGTAATCAAATTATTTATTTTTTACAACTATTTAATAATTGTATGTTTTTTTTAACATTAATTTTATGCTAAAATATAACATGGGAGAAAAAATGTTCACAGTTATATTTTCGCTCAATGAAATGTTCACAGGGAATTTTTTTCACTCGGGGAATTTTTCCCCGTAAACAAATTTGTTATTTTTTTGAAATTATATATTAATTGTATGTTAAAATATAACACGGGAGAAAAAAATGTTCACAGGGAATTTTTTCACTCGAGGAATGTTCACAGGGAATTTTTTCACTCGGGGAATTTTTTTGCCCTGTAAACAAATTATTTTATTTTTTTTTTTGAAAAAAAAAAATGTTCTCAGTTATTTTTTCACTTGAGGAATATTTGCAACTCAAATGATTATTATTTAAAAATTTGGAAAAATTTTCCAAAAAAAAAAAAAAATAAATAAAAAAAAAAATGGAATATATAAAAAAAAAAAAAAAAAAAAAAGGAAATTAAAAATTTTGGAAATTTTTCCTCGAAAAAAATTAATATAATGATTTTACAAGAAAAATCACTTTTTAATGATTTTGTTATTACTGTATATATTTTTTAAACATTTTGTTCTTTGCTTTTAATTAAAACCACATTTTGAGGTCTTCAACACGTGTGCTCCATTTTCCAATTTACAACCGAGATTTTTTGTCTTTACTTTTTCTCTACTCCAAAAATTTAGATATTAACACATTTTCTATTTCCCCCTTCATTATAACAACAAAAGCAACAAATCTATTTCTGTCACATGTTTACCTCGAAACAAAACCACAAAATAAAGTTAGTGTTTCTTTTTTCATTCTTCAATTTAATGACCATTTTTCCCACCAGGAAAATCCACAAGAAAAAAAAGAACTGCCCTGTTCACACGAAATACACACACACAACAACAACGGCCACACACACACACACCACATTCACTTTTATTTGAAATTAAAATAAAGAAAAAAAATTTCAAAATCCCAAAAGCGCACATTGTTTCAAAAGAAATACCGTTGAAATAGCTTTTAGAGCTCGCCCAAGAAAATGATGAGTTCCCTTCATGTCTGTCCAAACAGTCGTCAAACCCTAGACATGTATGAAACTAAACATTGTTGTTTTTTTTTAAGAGTCACTTAATGTTTCTTTTTTTTAATTTTTTTATGTCTAAAACTACTCGTTTTTGTTGCTGAGAGGGGAGGGGGGGTACCCCGCACTACATAAAAAAATTGAAATTGAACACACAGTTGAAGAATGTAAATTTATATATAAGTAAAAAACAAAAACAAAAACATTTTTATTGCTTACACGTGTAGCTCAATTTTCAGTGTTGCTGCTTTGGAAAAACAACAACAACACCGCCAACAAAAAACACGTTTATGTGTGAAATACGTAAAGAAAATTGTAATAAAAAATGAAAACAACTAAAGCAAAAGCTAAAGCCAAACAGCAATTGTTATTACCGCATAAGCAACAACAGCAGCGACAGTTGTTGTTGTTGCTCACCTTTTTATTTTACTCCATTCACTACAATAATATGGGCCTCTTTTAACCCCTTTCCCATCACACTGTTGAGAAAGACCTCCGGCCTGTCTCTGCCCTTCCCATAAATAGCTGAGTGTTGTTTGTTTTGAAACTGATAGTCTTGAAGTCTCTGACTGTCTGTCTGGCTGGCTAGTATAGCTGCCTTGCAATGTGACAGAAAGTGTATCTAGAACAATAACAACAACAACAACAGCAGCAGATTCTAGATTTTTCATAAATTAAGACTTGATTTTTGTTTTTCAATTCACACATATTAAATAGATTATTATTAGTATTATATTAAAAATGTTACAACTGTGGAAACAACAACAATCACCATATTGTAATTATCAATCAAAACAAACTGAAAAAAAACAAAAAAAACCAAAGTTTGTTTTTCTTTAAATTCTTGGAAGAAGAAAAAACAAAACAAAACATGTTGATTAGCACTTCTTATTAATTGACTTCATTTTTGATGTTGCTGTTGTTGTTGAAAAATTAACAAAACATTTTTGTTCCGTTTGTTGTTATCAAATCACAATTCGAAAAAAAATCCCCGCATTTTTGTTTTGTTTTTATTTGTGTCATATTTATATGAGGCCTCATCTTTAAAACCCTCACCTCTTGCTCTCTCCCTCTCCCCACACATAAACCACCACGAAATTGAAACACACACACACACACATATCACAAGTTATCAAATCACGCACAACACCTGACTAACTGACGCGGACTTGAAACTAATTTTTTTTTGTTTATCGTTTTTAAATACTTTGTTTTATTTACTGCTACTAATGTTGTTGTTGTCGTTGTGTGGCGGTGATTATCTTTTGATTTTGTACGTGATTTCTATACCAAAAAAAAAAAGAAAAAATATAAAAGTCTCATAATTTATCACCAACCTTAAAAACAATTTTAGTTTAACAAAAGTTTTCAAATCAGCTCACTTTTGTGAATTCAAATTTTTGAGGCAAATTTCGAAGTTACACCACAACAACAACAACAAAATTAATCGGCAATAATCATAACAAAAAACTGCTTAGAAGTTTGACGTCAATCACTCCTCATTTGGGTATTCCAATTGGAAATTCCCAATCAGCAAAACATTGTTTGGTGTGTGTGTGACGACAGCATAAAATATTTTGTTTTTTTATTGTTTTATATTTGTATAAATAAAAAATTATGAATTTTTTACGGATTTTGTGAAAGCAAAAAAAAAACCGGTCAAATAGTGAAGTTTGCATTGGGGCAAAATATTTTGAAATAAAAAAAAGTGTTCACTTTGAGCGCTTTGAAAAATTCGTACAATTCTTTGAAAATCGGCAATCACAATGAACCTTGGGGTTAAAAAAAAATGGTCAAATAGTGGAGTTTGCATTGGACCAAAATATTTTCAAATAAAAAAGTGTTCACTTTGAGCACTTTGAACAATTCGTACATTTTCAATTATTTGAAAATCGGCATTCGCAATGAACATAGGCGTTCAAAAACAAAAAAAAAAAAAAATAAAAAATAAAAAAAATACTGGTCAAATAGTGGAGTTTGTATTGGGTCAACAACATATTTTCAAACAAAAAAGTGTTCATGTTGAGCATTTTAAAGGTTGCACATTTTCAATTCTTTGAAAATCGGCGAACATATGGGTTCATTTTGTACAACGGTGTTCATTTTGAACTATGGTACTCATTATGTACTATGATTTTTTAATTCGACGTGTGGTGTCCATTTTTCTACTAGGGTGTTCATTGCACCGTGTGGTGTTCATTTTTCTATTTTGCGTTCATTTTAATCAAAGAGTTAATTTCAAAAATGTGTGTTTATTTTCAATATTAAATTTGATGGGAAATATTTTAAAGAAATTGTCTAAATTTTGAACCTAGGTGTTTCATTTCCACCATGGTGTTCATTTTGCACCATGGTGTTCATTTTAAACCATGGCGTTCATTTTACAACACGGTGTTCATTTTAAACCACGGTGTTCATTTTTAACCACGGTGTTCATTTGGAACCACTGTGTTCATTTTGCTTCACGGGGTTCCTTTTGAACCACGGTGTTCATTGTGCACCACCGTGTTCATTTTGCACCACTGTGCTCATTTTGCACCACTGTGCTCATTTTGCACCACTGTGCTCATTTTGCATCACGGTGCTCATTTTGCATCACGGTGCTCATTTTAAACCAGGCTGTTCATTTGGACCACCGTGTTCATTTTGCACCATGGTGTTCATTTTGTACCACCATGTTTATTTTGCACCACAGAGTTTATTTTAAACAACGGAATTCATTTTAAACCACGGTGTTCATTTTGCACCAAGGTGTTCATTTTGCATTACGGTGTTCATTTTGCACCAATGTGTTCATTTTGCACCAAGGTGTTTATTTTGAACCACAGTGTTCATTTTGAGCCATGGAGTTCATTTTGCACCATGGTGTTCATTTTGCACCACGGTGTTCATTTTGCACCACGGTGTTCATTTTGCACCACGGTGTTCATTTTGAACCATGGAGTTCATTTTGCACCACTGTGTTCATTTTGCACCACTGTGTTCATTTTGCACCACCGTGTTCATTTTGCACCACGGTTTTCCGTTTTAACCATGGAGTTCATTTTGAACCTCTGTGTTCGTTTTGCTCCACGATGTTTATTTTGCATTACGGTGTTCATTTTGCACCACGGTGTTCATTTTGAACTATGATATTCATTTTATACTATGATTTATAATTCGGCGTATGGTGTTCATTTTGCTATTTTGCGTTCATTTTTAAACCAAAGTGTTTATTTTTAATTATGGTGTTCATTTTTGTTCATTCTCATTTGAAATATTTAATATAATAGTTGTTCATAATGAATAATGGTCTAAATTTTAAACCTAGGTGTTTCATTTGAATATATTAATTTTAAAATTGGGTGTTTATTTTGCTCTTCGGTGTTCATTTTGCACCACAGTGTTTTCCTTTTCATCTATGGTATTCATTTTAAACAGTGATATTCGTTTTAAACTATGACTTTTAATTTGACGTATGGTGCCCCTTTTGATTCAATGGTGTTCATTTTGCTGTTCTGCGTTCATTTTTAAACCAAAGTGTTCATTTAAAAAATGTGTTCATTTTGAATTATGGTGTTCATTTTGAATTATGGTGTTCATTTTGAATTATCCATTCAATCTATAATCATAATATTGAAATGCATATGTTAATACCTAGACAATTCTAAAAATAAATCGCTTTGTTCAAACAAGGAAGCAATCGCACAGTTATTCATGCACAAGACACCACACCCAACATCCTAGATATAAGCGGTGTTTTTTGTTTTGTTTTAATTCCAATTCTGCTCGCATTCTGACAAGTTAGTGGTATTAACATCAAAATTCCCCTTCACTCTCTCCCTCTCCTCATTGATGTCTATCATGTTGTTTTATTGATCTTGCCACATTTGTTGGGTGGGTGACAAATACCAATTCACCCACACCTTAAACTAGACTATAGTCGTAAGGCTAACCAAAGCAATCACACATGTGGGTGTATGAAAGTGTTTTTTTGTCTCCTTCTATATTCTTGAAATTGACATAAATAGACGTGGATTTAAAATAGACACATATTTGTTGTTGTTGGTGGTTTTTTTCATTCTTACAAATGACCAAGTTTTCTTTCTTTCTGACCACCCGACCGACCATTCATTCTTAAGAGACAGACACGAGGAGGGCAGTGG
>NW_026877433.1:135000-137500 GCF_032173495.1 Musca vetustissima | reverse complement strand
AAATGACAGCTGCTCTCTCGTTTGTTCGCTACTCTCTTACTGTTGCTTCCTTAAGAGGAGGATGATGAAACCAAAAGCCACAAAAGAAAATTTGAAAATTAGTTTTGGAAAATATGTTCTCAACAGGAAGCCGCAGACAAACCACCCAGTTGCCGCCACTCATCAGCTTAATATTTTTTCTTCACACAATTAAAAAAAATATCCTAAAACATTACTTAAGAAATGAAAGCAACGAATGTTTTTGTTTTTGTTGTATTTTTTTGTAAGATTTTAATTTAGTTCTCTTGTTATCCATTAGTCAATTTTTGGATTTTATAAATATAAATTTTTTGAGAATTTGTAAAATGGCGCCCAACGTTAAACATTTATAAAAGGCTTATGTCCACTATATATGACGTTTATTTTCTTTAGATATTTTCAGTTATGGTCCACGTAATGTTTGTTTACTTTTCTTTCCCCCTCTAACGTCATTGATCGATCCATTGACGTTAATATGAATTGTTTTACGCACACCAGATTAAGACAGGCCATCTACTCTCTGAATGGGTGGGAAAATAATCCAAAAACTTTTTTGTTTTTTTTTTGACATTAGAATAACATTTAAAATAAATTGTAGCAGATCGCTGTGTTCTTAGTGGTGTCAGTCAAATGTGTTTTACCTTGCCTTGTCTTTAGCTATTTTCATTAAGTAATTCAAATGTTTTTGTTTTCTTTTTTTTTTTGGCACGGCATTCGCAATTTGTATAAAAAAATAATAATTTGTTTATAATTATCTCTTTTTTTAATTTTGTAATCCCATACAACAAAATTATTTTTTTAAATAAAAAAAAATATTTTTTTTTGCCTAATATTTTTTAAATACATTTTTTGAAATAAATTATTGATTTTTTTAATAAAAGTTATAAATATTTTTTTGTTGAATTTCGATTAAATTTCAATATAAAAAATGTTTAAAACAATTATTTTTAAATTCGAAAAAAATTTAATTTCAATTAAATTTTTCAATTTCGAGTTTAAAAATGCAAATTTTTAATTTTTTTCATATTGAAATTTACTCGAAATTTCATTTTTTTTGAACCCGTCTCTTATATTAGATTTTGTGCATATAATTTTTTATAGATTTTTTCTCTGCAAAAACAAATTTATTTCCTGTTGAAATAATTAATATTAAAACTACATATAAAAAAATATTTTCCCAGACACCATTAAAACACACATACACAAAAATGTTAGAAAATATCATAAATAATATCATAATTTTATGAATGAAACTTGACCAAATATTCAAAACAAAAACTATGGAAATTTTCCAAACCTATTTTTTCGACGACATTCTTTCTACACACAACAAATTCAACACAAATTATTTTGTAATTTTCCTAAGACCGACCCCCCAATTAACACACAAACAAATCGAAAAGAAAAATATTCCATGGCTCATCTTATTTTTTATGAATGAATGAATTTTGTAAATATTGATTTTTTTTAAACTGTCAAAAATTGATTATTTCAACAAATATGTGTAGTTTCCAATAAATAATAACAAATAAACATATCAATGGAATTTTTTTTTTTGTCAATTCTAAATTTTATGTATTTGGGTTTATTCCATCCATACGCCATACAGAAAAACAAAACAAAACAACAGACTATTTTTCTTGTGGCTGATAATAACAAACAAAACCAATATTTTTGGTGTAAATTAATAGTAATTAAAAATACAAACAATGATTCAGCATAGAAGCCTAAAATATGCATGCCCTCCCACCACCAACTACCCAAGTTCATTCATGATTATGTTGTTGTTTTTATGGTGGGGAAAAATATAGCGCGTGTTTCAAGTACTGTTTTTTTAAGTGGACCTTCCTCGTAAACAATTCTCCTCTATGCACACACATGTAAGAATTTGTGTGTTTGTTTTTTGTTATTCTATATTTTCAAAGGTAAACAAGTGAAAAACGAGAGATAGTCGCCAGCAGTAAAATCAAGCAACGAAGGTGAAAAAAACAATGACGATGATGTGATTGTTTCTGGCATTTTTGTTTTTTTGTTATTCATGCTTGATTTTGTTATTTATTCTACACGCGCTGCCTTATAGTTTGATAAAGGGGCGGTTAATCTAATTGGTTTGCCGAAAACAACAAAATTCTTTGAGAAGAGCCAAACAACTGGCGCGTAGAGAGGGAGAGAGAGATGGGGTAGAGAATAGTAGTGCGCTATTTATTTGTCGTATTTTTAAAATCGTCTCGGCCCGGCCTCCATTTGACGATGACAGTGTTTTTTTTTTTAGTTTCCATTTGATATTGCTTTATTTATCAATCAACCACCCCACACTCTTTACTTGGTATGCCACACTCACACACATCAACCATCATCAAGAACAACAAAACAACAACAACAAACACATCACAAATGGACTTTGCAATCCCCATCATGGCAAATTGTAATGAAAACAAAAATAGGCCTGCTCTTCTCCCCACATATATGTGTTGTTGGGTAC